>NC_091483.1:2708227-2858684 GCF_947461875.1 Haliaeetus albicilla | reverse complement strand
GGAGGTCTTCAGAGTGACACAAGTGCTGATGGAGCAGAGTTTGAATTTGATGCAGGTATTTTTGTGTTTTTCTGTCTCCATAAAAATTCACGGGGACAAGTAGCTCCTCTCGGAGCATTTGTATCTTCTTTAGTTTTAATGCTTGAATACATTATAGTCATTGTCTTTAGAGTCATCAGGCTTCTTTTTCTAGATTCATCTTCATTTTGAAGCTGCTGCTGCCAATTATAATTATAGTATTAAAATAATTATTACTTGTTTGGGGAAAAACAAACTGGGAGACGTCTCTTTCTTCACATGCTTCGTTTTCTTATTTACTGCACAAAATATATCAACTTAATTATTTCCTAGCTTGGAATTAGGATTTTGTTGTGTAGCTTCTGACCTTAGTTAAGAATTGTAACATGCAACTCTATGAACTCTCCCAGGAACAGCTTCAAACCTACCTTCTTATTTGTTCTTTGTGAAGACATATTTTTGTATTCCCCCCCCCCTCATTTTTACTGCTTTGTATCTGTTAGACTTCTGTTGCCAGCTCACACATTGTCAAGTTCACATAAGTTACTGATTTAGCTTTGTACTTGGTACAGAGCTGACTTAAGTAAGAACCACAGAAATGAAGGCCATAAATAAATACATGTTGTTGCAGCACTCTTTTTTGCTGTCTTCCCTTGACTTAGTTATTTTGTGTTTGTAGCATCTACACACAGTGCTACTGTTCTCAGGAATACAATGTTTATGTTTTCTCAAGTAACAATTACGGAACATTGAGGGGAAAATAATTTAAAAAAATCAGGAGGAGAATCTGCTTTTAGATAAAAGCCAGGCAACAGTTATCAGCGTAAAGAGAGGAAACCCAAAGATGTTTGTGTGTGAAACTTGTATGTAATCATACAGTATGATGGAAATTTTTGCTCCCTCCTCTAAAATATCTCCTTTGGTTGAGCAGCAACAGATGATAAGAACCAGTGAAGTATTTTAATTTTTTTTCCCCTCTGTGTACATTATTCTATTTTTCACCAAGAATTTTGGAAGCGGCAATTTTGCTGCCTTGTATACATTTACTTATAGATGGAATTTATGCCAATGTAAGCATCTTAATTAAAAAAATGAACAGCCATGCCAGAGTCAGCAAAAGGAAGTGAAATTTGGCAACTTTCTTTTGGATCTGTAGCGCAGAGCAACAGTTGTATGACATGAGAAGGACAAAGATTTGTACTTGGATTATTAAACAAAATCCAGTAGGCTCGTGTTTGAGGTTTTCTTATTTGTCTTAAAATTCCCTAGACAGCTGTGTGTAGTTGCATGTCAGTATTTGGAAGCTCGTGACTTCTTGTGAATAAATGTACCTAATAATAGATAATCTTGGTTCCCCATATATCTATATATACACAAATGAGCAAAATTGTTTGCTTGGTTCCAGCTACCGTCAGTGAGCACACAATGCTCCTAGAAGGAACAGCTAATCGCCCTCCACCTGCTGGTGGCTCTTCTGGGCCTGTAACTGGTGCTGAGATCATGAGGAAATTATCCAAGACTCACACTCACAGTGATTCTGTTCTGAAAATAAAGGTAAGTTTCTAGCACCGTGCATGAGGGGGAAATGATTTGTAGCTGGCCTGTTTAGAAGCAATTCTGTAGGCTGCAAATCAATAAATACTTGTCTAAAAAGTAACTATAACTGTAACACTTGGAAGGTATGCTCCTTGCCTTTTAAAAGTGATGCTCGATTAGTTGGCCTATATTCTACATCTGTTCTTTATTGGTTTTCTTGCCAATTAACTTCAGAGGCACGCTTAAAAACTATATATATATGTGCATAATTTAAGGATGTGCATTAACTTTTATGGCTTTTCATCTTTTATGGAAGCAGAAATGAGGGTTTAACTATCATTATACAAAATCTAAGATGGACAAAGCTCTTCTATAACTTGTAGTAAAATTAGTGTGGTTTTTTTATTCCACAAGCTGGTTAAACGACATTCAGAAAACTGCAAAAATCTGTTTTTATCTCTACTGTCTTTACAGAAAGAGTCTGTGACTGTTTTTGGGGTTTGGGGGTTGGTTTTTGTTTTTGTTTTTTTTAAAGTAATTTTTTGTCTTCTGTACGTACGTCAGGCAGCTTGGTGGCTTGTACCGATTCCTTTTCAGCTGTGGTTTTTCACAGAATGATTGAGATTAAAAGGCACCTCTGTAGGTCATCTTCTCCAACCCCCCTGCTCGAGCAGGGCCACTTAGAGCCAGTTGCCCAGGGTTACGTCCAGATGGCTTTTGAATATCTCCAAGGATGGAGAGTCCATAACCTGTGACAGTGTTCAGTCACCTTCAAAATAAAGAAGTGTTTCCTGATGTTCAGGAGGAAATTCCTGTGTTTCAGTTTGTGCCCATCGCCTCTTGTCCTGTCGCTGGGCACCACTGAGAAGGGCTCCGTTGCCTTTGCATCCTCCCTTCAGGTATTTACATACATTAATAGGAGGCCTTCTCTTCACTAGGCTTTAGGTGGACCAGGAGCCTTCCTCTTGGTGCCAGAAGCCCCCAGCTTCTGTTCTTCACCTTGTCCAGAGGCTGTACTTACCGTTATATTAAGGATGGAAGGGATTGGGTCTTCAGATGAAGACCAAATAAAAATGAGCCTTATATTCAGTGGCATACACTGTTCCTTCTGCAAACTTGCTTTAGGTGAATTCTACACATCTGCAGTTCCATTTGTAACTTCTTTGGCTTTTTAAACTGTTTTTACACATAAAATTATTTTAATACTTGAGAATTCAATAGCAACTTTATGCACAATGCCTGTATGGCGTAGAACATGCCCCAAATAAAGTGCTACTTGTCCAAAAGTTTGCAGGAATGAGAATTTTGTAGTTATTTTGTTCTGATCTCATATTCAGAGCAAATATTTCTACTTTTTTGCAGTTTGCACAGTACTTCATTAGTTTCTTTGTTTTCTCCACAAGGGTATACATCCGTATCATTCCTTAAGTTACACTAGTGGAGATACAGCTACGGATTCACCAGTGCATGTTGGCCGTTCTGGAATGGCAGTCAAAGAAAGTCCAAGAAAAGAGAGTCTGCTTAGCTATCTTACTGGGAGTTTTCCTAGTCTGCATAATCTTTTGGAAGGGACTCCTCAAAGAAGTACAACTGCAGTTAAAAGTAGTTCTTTAACAAGAACAGGTAAGATGTAGCGTAAGTAAGCTAAAGGGAGGGGAAGGGAGGATTGATTTTATTTTAATGATTCAGAAAAGGTGCTGTATTTCAACTATGAGTTATCATTTCTGTTTAAGATTCCACCCCCCCCCCAAAAAAAAAAAAAACCAAAACAAAAACAAACAACACCAAACCAACGGAAACAAAAACAAAACCCCATAGTTTAACAGCAGTTCCTAGACACTGCTGCACCATATTTCCTGGAAGCAAACAGTGAGTACATCACATTGGGAAAAGAAATGACAACTAACAAAATAAATAAAATACTTTCCTTTTACTTAGCCTTACTACTTTTTGAGTATAATACATAGTTACTTAAGTGAGTCTTTTTGAATGAATAAGGAAGCAATCATTCTGTATTTGTCATTTTTTTCTTGACCTTGTAAGTAGCTCAAAAAGTGGACTAAAACTAATGTTCCAGTAATTTAGTTTGTGTATAATAATTTGCAGATTTTTAATAATGGTCTTTTGAACAAATGTGTTTTATAGAAGTTTGAAATACATACATTGAAATTTTTGTCCAATATTATTGTTCAGAGTGCATTGTTATAATTTATATAAAGAAAAACAAAGAAGTTTGATACTGTGTTTTCTCTAAAACCTCTCTCCTTTGCTGTAAGGGCATGAAATACCATTCAGAAGAAAAGGTATTTTGGTTTCTTAATGACTCTTTTTCTCTAATTAATGGTAGAGATGAACAAATGCAAAGACACTTATAGTGCAACATCCGTTAGTGTTATTCTGCGGTAGAACCTGTAGTGCTGCTTGGCACATAATTTAGTGGAATAAACCTTGAGGATTAGGCTTACTTTTATAGTAAATAGGTATCGTCAGTAAAATTATGCTGCATTCCTGGTTTTTGCTGTGTTTGATAAAACAAATGCTAAAGCTTCTGATTTATCTGTATAGGAAATACTGTGGCCACAGACATGTTATCTGAACATCCTTTGCTCTCTGAACCATCTTCTGTGAGTTTCTATAACTGGATGTCAAATGCCGTGGGCAACAGAGGAAGTGTAGTACAAGAAAGTCCGGCCACCAAATCTGGACACAATAGTCTTCCAACAGGTATTGCTAATTACAGCTGAATTTAAGAGATGATTCTGGGTTGGCTGTTCCTGGGTTTACCATGTTCTTTCTGAAAGTAATTGAGCAAGTGACGCAAGTTCAACAGGCATCAATACTACTTGTGGGACTTCTCAGCAAACTGGAAAATGAACAAATGTGATTTAAGCAAAACTGTTTCCATTTCCCTCACCCTGCTTCCAAAGCAATAGCTTTTTCTTACATTTGGCACTGTAAATGTAGCTTCTGAAACCATGTGTAGCTGCCAAAAGCTAAGCCATAAAATCATCCTCAGTTGCAGAGCTCCTTGGATTTTTTTAGTTGTTTTTAATCTAACTTGCATATGCTGTTTTTGTAATAAAGATTTTGTACATTGGAATTCTTGCTCTTTCTCAGTTCAATTTTGAGACTAAACATAAACATCTATTTTTAGAGTAACATTCTTCTTCAGCAATGGGAAGTTATCCACTGGTGTAAGGGAATGGAGAAATGAAAATACACATTACTGAAAGTGTTAAGTGTATGAAAGAAACATGTGTTACAACTTATTGCAGCTTATTTATTATTCTTGTAAGCCTTTCATCATTCATAATCCTCAAATGTGTGTATCTTAATTTTCTTTTTCACTAACGCTAAATTAGAATGTTTTTTCTAGTAACAGTCTTTCAACTGTAATATATTAATCTTAGACAATAATAAGCTTTAATTTGTTTTTAATATTGAACAAATAGTCTGATGCTACGAAACATCTTTGTGCTGTACATATTGCTTAACTGGTGTGGTTCCTGTAAACTGGAATGTGTTTCCCTGCAGAAAGAATCATAGGGTAGAAGTATAGCTTTTGTTTTTTGGTTTTTGGTTTTTTTTATCTCCAGAAAAAGCTGTGGTTTTTCCTACTGAAACCATGACAGTTTGTTCACAAACTCACTTTCCTGAAACTAAGACTTAGTGATTTTAACTCGGACACAGATCTATCCAAAACATTTTTCTGTGGAGGTGTGTAGTTGTGGCTCTCTGATAAGTACTTGAGTTTTGAAGAATCAGGATTAATTTATATTGGCAGAGCAACTCTGTGTCATGGAGGTTGAGTCCAGTCCATTCTCAAGATGCAGGCGATTCAGCATCGCTCTGCCCTTGTGCTGCAAGTCTGATTGTTCGTGAATAGACCAACTGCAGGGAAGTGGCTGTCCATAGTCATTTTCATGAAGAGCGTATTTGGCTAGAGACTAATCTATAGCGATCTAATTAGTGGATCTTGCATTGGGACTACCAAAACCCAGAAGCTTATAGCACGTAGAAAGTTAAAATCAAGTATCTGCAACTGTGGATAATCTTTCTTTTTGTTGATGGTATAGGCTACTCAGTATATAGTTCAATATAGCTGCCTATTATTTCAGTTTAAAGAGGAGCTAAGTGCCCTATAGAATGCAATACAGACAAAAAGCCTTGTGAAGGAAGGAGGAGATATTTTTGTGCTTTCCAAATATGAGTTGGACTATCTCTGTTACCTGTTTCAGCAATATCAGACTGTTTCTTTATCCTGAATGCCACTTTTGTGAGGTTATAGACCTGACTAGGGCTCTGACTTCATGTATGGCATGTGTTCCTTTCTATATAATCTTGCTGAACTAACAGAGTTGGTGGTGTTAAAATTTGCTGTGGTGTTAGTGTTCCATAGGTATTTATTTTTCAGGTGTGGCACCCAATCTTCCTACTATACCCTCTGCTTCAGACTTCAACACAGTTTTGTCTAGTGACCAGAACACCCTGGATGGCACACACTCACAGCACAGCACCAGTCAGGATGACATTGCAGGTGTAGAAGAGGGTAACCAGGGGTTTCCTGCTGTCCAGCTAGCAGATGCACAGGTAGGTGTGGTTCGCTGATGTATTTTGGAGTTCTGTAGGGAAAAACTAGTTATTACTTTAAAAAAAACCAAAACCACAACAACCTTACAACGATGAAAACGTCATCCTGTGTTTGTACACGTTTCTTGTGCATTTCTATGCAAACATGAAAGGCTCAAGAAACCTCTGAGGTGTCCCATAATAAACTTTATGAATGGTAATTAATAGACCATTGTTTTATAACTTTAAAGAACATATCGGAGCATTTATGAGATTAACCTAGTTCTCCAGAGTACTTTTTACTGAGGGGAACATGCAGAAACTTTGCTCCCATAGCTAAGCATTCAATGCTAGCTTGCTGTGTAATCAATCTTTTTACTCAAAAAATCCACAAAGCTTCTCCTTTTTATCCCGCTTCTTTCTGTTTTACAGCACTGTCAATAAAACTTAAAAATGTTCTGTACTATGTAGCTGACATTGTAAATATTGTAGATCAATAAATGGCGGAGCAAGAATATAGGAATAATCTAGACAATAAGTAGTAAATCAGGGGGGTTTGTTTTGTAGGTTGTTTTCAAACCTCTTCTAAGTTACACGGGAATTCAGTCTCAGGATGCAATGCCACTCTGCTACAGAATGTACTTTGGAGAGTACCTTTCATTCTCAGGAACTTTGGACTGCCTAAGAGCAGATATTGTTGATTCAGATACAGCAAAGGAAAGAAAAAGCAAGCGAGCTCGAAGGTATGTTGTGAGACATTGGAAAATATGTATATTGGTTAAGGAACAGAAATTTAAGTTTTTCATGTGAAGCCATAGAATTCCAAAGCACTTCCATAGAATAAGTAGTAGTCCTTTATTCTTTTAATCTTAAATGTTTTATCCTCCTGTTAGAATATTTTTTTTTTTTTTTTTTTTTTTTAATCTTCCTATGGAATGGTTTGGAAATTTTAAGAATTTGAATCTCGACTACTTTTGAAAATTGGAGACTGGGGAAGGGAGAGCTGGTGGGAATAATAGTGAGGGAGATTTGAGAGGCTCTTAAATGCTGTTTTGTAATTAATCCTGTAAATGAGGTTGTTACTTCTTGGTGTAAATGCTGAATTTCCCCCCTGCTCCCCCTGCCTATTTTGGGCAAAGCTTTAGGTTGTGATGGAAATACTGCATGCCAAAATAAGTTTTCACAGAACTGAATGATTACTGTGTTAGTAGCATGCAGTATGAAAGTATAGAATATCATTTTTTATATTTAGAACTATGGTAAGAAGGTGATATCCTAAGGGAAATAAAAGGTTGGGTTCAGTAAATCAGCTGTACCATGGTGTAAAAAAGTATTTGACTCCCATTAAAAAAAAAAGTAGTAACTTGTACCTTTTCTTTCCTTAGGCAAGGAGCTGTCAATCTTCCTCCTCTTGAATTCAAACCAGCTTTGATGTTAGAAACTTTCAGTATTAGTGCTGTTGTAATGGAGAAATCCATGTGCACACCTCATAACTCTACCAATGCCCTTTCTTTTCATGACTTGAATAAACGCTATTATAATACTTTTCACTGTAATTTTACAATTTCTTGCCAGTCCATAAGCCAGCACGTAGATATGGCACTGGTTCGTCTCATTCATCAGTTCAGTACAATGATTGATGATATCAAAGCCACGCAGACAGACATCAAACTTAGCAGATACACAGCTGGATCAGCCTCTCCAACACCTACTTTTAAAACCCGCAAACACAGAGACTTCCGCTCTTCTGATTTCAGCCGAAGCTCTCGAGGAAGTCTTAATGGAGGTAACAGAGTGAACAATACAAAGAACAAACGAACAAATAATGAGAACAATAAAAAAGAGTCTCGAAACAAGAATTCCTTGGGAAGGTCAGAAAGAAGAACTTCTAAAGTGTCCAGGAAAGGTTCAAAAGATGTAGTTGACCACATGACTATTCATATGGATGACTCTGACTCTATTACCGTGTCGGAACAGAGTGAACCTTCTGCTGAGTGCTGGCAAAATATGTATAAACTATTGAACTTCTATTCACTTATTTCTGATCCAACTGGGATTTTAGAAAAGTCTTCTGAAACTTTCGGGCCAACAGGTAAACTAGTTCATGAATCCAAATAATTGACAGTGTGTGCTTTTGCTCAAGTGTATCCTTCTACAGCTTGATCATAAGGTGGTTTTTGAAAGTTGCCCACCCCATCTAACTTGGATCAGAGGGGCAAGTGGTGAGGATGGGGGGGAGCTTGTAAAGCGTTCACTGAGATGGTATAAAAAAGAAACAAGTTCTTTTTCTGGCTTTATAGTATACTTTGATTCTTTCAGTCCTAGACTTAGTCAGATATGTGTTAATTGATTGGTTTTAAATTCAGTCCCTTGGTATTTTTGTGCAGCTCTGTTAATCTGGATTTGTGCTGGATGTGGGACTGTGTTAAAAGGTGAACTTTTCTGGTTAATTGTGTACAGAGTGGATTGAGTTTATTCCTCCCTAGGTGCTACTTTGTTTTCAAGTGGCTAATGGAAATGCTGTATATTATCATTCTGTGAAAATATGTAAGCATATACATAAGCCATCCTGAGAGATATAATTTCTGCCCTGGAAATGACGGAGTAAAAAAATAATCTGTGAACCTACCTTTGAGAGAAGAAAAGCCGAAATACTGGTTTTGGTGAAGTCCAGCAAGGTTTACAGGTGTTTGGGCTATAATTTTACCCAGAGCTCTGAGATCTGGGGTGATCACTGCTCTTTCTTTCTAATGTATTTTAGCACAGCAGAGTAAATTTGAGAGCTAACTTAGTATCATTCTTTTTGTTGGGGAACTTAGGTTGTTGTAAATATGCAGGGGATGGTACAGTTACTAGTTAGGCATATTTTCTTTGGACTCCTTTTAACTAAAGAATGAAAAACTGAGAAAGTGCAAATAAGAGCTTCTGTTAAACAGAGGGCAGTACTTTCATGCATAGAATATCATACCCACAGCTATGATATCTGCACAAATGTAAATTTTTTTACATTGTTTTTATGCTCTGAGTGTTGAGAAGGAAAACTTGTTTATCCAAAATTAAATTATAAGAACCTTTGGCTGTGAAATGATCAAAAAAGAAACAGGACAATTGGAAACTGTCAGAGTATTTTTGTTGTATAACCATAAAATCACATAAATATGAATATTTGTATGGTGTACATAATATATCTGTGAATAATAATGAAATCACATCACTCATTATTGTCCCCATTGTGTCTTGGATTTGGTTCAGTTACAGCGTTGCTAGAGTGGAATAAGCAAGACACAGATAATTTGCCTGAAGAGTTCACTTGATGTGCAAGATACGTGATCCCTGGTTTCAAAAACAAACCAGATATGCCAAGGATTTCTTGGAAAGTATCCTTAAATAACTCCTTTGTATTTTTGTAGGTGTTCGAAGCCCAACTGAACCTGCTTGTAGAGTGGTGTTTGAGAATGAACAGGATAATGGCAGAGACACACAGAGGAAGCGCAGCCTGGTGACTTCGGAGCCACAGCATGTGACTCTCATAGTCTTTGGAATAGGCATGGTGAATCGAACCCACCTGGAGGCAGACATTGGCGGTCTAACGATGGAATCTGAACTGAAGAGAATCCATGGCAGTTTCACCCTGAAAGAAAAAATGAAAGGTGGGATAAGCTAAAATGTACTCTGTAATTGAATTCAATGGCAGCTTTACATGTTTACGTGTATGTGCATACCATACCAATGCATATATACGTATGTGCATGTGTAGTATGTTTTGTTTGTAAATAGATGTACGTTATGTCTGTGTGTGGATAGTATAATAATGTTCAACAAGTTCTTTTAAAAACTCTTACTAGGATGCTGAAGGATTTTAAAAGGATGCAAGATACTCAGAAAATGCCATGAAGGAAATTCTTTTAGATAATAATCACTCCTTTCATTTTCAAAAGCTATCTTCTTGTCACGATATAAATTTGGTATTACTTAAGGTGACTACTAAAACTGTAATGTTTTAATTACTTTCCTGGTAGTATATTTTTGAAAGCAGTAGGCATACATGGAAGTATTTTACTGAATGAAATGCTGTTAAGTATCTTTTTTCTTAAAGATGTACTACATCAGAAGATGACTGAGACATGTGCCACTGCTCACATAGGAGGTGTCAATATCGTCCTGCTGGAGGGAATTACCCCAAATATCCAGTAAGTATGAAGCCTGACAATTTAAAATTGTTCAAGTGCATAGAAGTGGTATCAGTTGCGTGACAGTAGAGGTATGTAGCTTAATATGGAGAAAGCATTGATGATATGTCTTTAGTTAGAATCCGTGAAGTTGTAGAGTTTGGTGGCGACCGTGCAGCTGTTGCAGAATTGGGCTTGAGTTTGACTTATAAAGCTAAGTGCATGTGCCCATTGACAGGAGGCTTTTCTATGAAAGGTGTATCTGAGTAAGCTGAGAAGGAATACGGTGAATGTATTGGTAGATTTCAGTCTAGGGCACCCAATCGCACAAGTCTTAGACATAGTTACCTGAATATGAATACTCTACTTCTTTCTATTTCTAGTAAAAGATATTAGTAAGTTCAGAACTGATTGCAGGATCGCAGTGTAAATGGGTAAGTGACCTGACTGAAAAATCGTAGGTGACAGGTACTCTTGTAAAAAGAAAGAAATTACACTTCATGTAATCAGAGCTTTCTGCACTAATTTTATTGTGTATGGTGTATGCATAGAAACTTTATCACATGGTGTGTATTTTTTCTCTTATGCTTCTAATTGCTTTTTGAAGCTTACAGGTTCCACTAAACCATACAAGATTTTTAGGGAGAATTTAACCTACTGATAGTGATTATTCCCATTTAAGATCTATATTGTTTCTTTAATAGATATCTTTTTCAACTCCCATGATGCATGATTCTTTGTTTTATTTTTACAGTTCTAATATCCATTCTCCACTCTCTCTATAATTGACACAACTTGGCAGGGGTGGGGGAGAGGATCACTTTTTTGTGCATGAACATCTTGAGTGACTTGCTCAGCATCCACATTGTTGGTTCTTTCTTTTTGCCAGGTTCACAAACTCAAAAAGGGCATGCATTATTTTTCTTTGTTTCTAGCTGAACTTTTTTCTGTTTAAGTTGCAAAACAGCAGTTGAACTACAACTCTTTTTAATGTATATCACCCTCACGCACTTTGAGCGTTAGCTGGGTAACCCTCAGTATGTGATCTGCTTTTAGAATATTAATGTTGTAAAAAGGGTCTAAATAATGGGACTCGAGTCTCTCTCTTTTAATTCCTGTTTAGTTTGGAAGATGCTATATAGAACTTAAAACATCTAGAATTTTATTAACATCCCTAGCTAAATTGCTTCCAGTAAGTGTGTTTCAGATGGATAAATAAAAGTTCTAATCTGACAGCCATGTAGTGTTTCTGAAGGCAACTGAGGTTCTTTATGTCTGTTTTACATTATAATCTTACTGAGCTTCCATATAAGGAGGGTAAAAAAGGAAAGGGGGGAAATTAGTGATAAACCTTTAACAACAACAGCAAACAACAAACCCTAACAAAACCCAAACCTTCAACTTGGTAAATTTGGAAGTAAGTGTCATATTGTGGGTTACAAGTAATTAACTGACTAATTTTGCATGAATGTTTATTCTTTATTTGCTTTGTTTTTGTTTTTCTTGCTTTCTCTTCAATCTTCATCTGTAGACTGGAGGATTTTCCTACATCTCCTACAAGCACAGCCAAACAAGAGTTTCTGTATGTCATATTATTACGTTTAATAGTCTTGCAATTAACTCTGTGTTGTGTAGTTAATGGCTGCATTCCTACTGTGTGTGATTGTGTAGGCAGATGTTGCTTGACTATGTTTTAGTTTAACATCTAATATTACCTAGATAAGCTTTTTTAATGTAGCCTGCTAAATATCTGTCAAAAAGCCCTTGTAAATGTTAACAATCTAGCTTTAGGGGCAGATATTACGCTATACCGTCACTACTGTAATGTTAGAAGGGTTTCACTGGCTGTTAAGTTCTTTAGATCTGCTTCTATGCTTATTTTAACGAGGCAATATAATGCTGACAAATGTAAAGGAACAGGCAGGTTAGATTTGCTTCGAAGTTGGTAAGGAACTGCTGTGTTTGGAGTGATAGTACCTGTTGTGATTTCAGCCTGAATAGAACCATTCATTTTGTCTTTCTTTAGCTCTGTGCTGGGTTTAATTACTAGTTGGTTATGCTGACTGGGTTATGCTACCACAAAATGTTTTCCTTAAAACCGTGCCTGTGCATCTACTACTAATGAAGGTGACCCTCTTTGTGTCCCCCAAATCCTTATGTGTGAATGTAGGTCTCTTCTCTCACAGAAGATGCAATGTTTTCTTTCTAGTTGCTTTCTTACTTCCCGATGCTGAAGTCCAGAGGGTCTTACTGGAGTAGTGGTCAAGGTGGGAAATGGTACACTGGCAACCTAGAAGCCCCGCTACACAGTGACCCTGCAGTACTCTGAGGAGAAAAGTTATATAGCCAAAAATTGTGAGGCTGCTCTTTTTTTGTTTTGTTTTGTTTTGTTTTTTTCCTACCCTCCCATCTTTTTGGGTTTTTGGGGGTTTTTTGGTTTTTTTGTTTTCCCCCACAAAGCAGTAATCTGAGCATGGGTTCTTTTGCTGCTTTAGACCACCAGTGCATATCTTTTAGAAGGACTTAGTACAACTGCTGTTTGTTACAGCATTTTTGTATATTCAGTGTTGTGATAATACAGGATTAACTTTAAAATGTCCTCCTTATAGATGGTAGCTCTGGAAGCAGAGGTGATGGGCTGTAAAACTGCAAGTGATGTAGAGAAAATATTCAGGTTTTTTGTTCCTTTTTGTCTGGTAGCAACATTAAACCAGCCAAAGAAAGTACTTTTTTGTATAGTGCATCACTGAACAGTTGAATTCACGGCCATATGACATGGTCAACAAAAGCATAAATTATTAAAACGATTGGACAAATCCCTGTAGGGTAGGTCTGGTGGTGAGTCATGAACACAATACAGCCTCTGGCTCAAAAAGTAAACCCCTGGTGGCTGGAATTACGGGAAGGATCACTTTATGTCCCAAGTATCTGCTACTGCCTGAATTTTCATCTCAGAGTAGTAGTTCCTGTGTGTGTTATGGGCCTCCTGATGACTTCCCCCCCCCCCCCCCCCCCCTTTTTTTAACATTCCTAAAAATCTGTTAGGTTGAGTGGTGGCCTTGTAGGCAGTTCTGTAATGGGACAAAGACTTTTTTCGCAAGTTTGTCTGGAGAGTGATTATTTATGGAATTGATGCGAGAATATAGAATTACTTCTGAATGCATTACTGGTATATAACTTAAATATTGATTAATGATTTTAATAATATTCAACCAGATCTGTTATTAAAATCATTAATCGATATATAGTACTCAACCAGATCTGTTACAGGCATATCACTGTAGATAAGCAAACCGCAGATACATAATGTGCAGTGCTTGTTCCAAATAATTGTATAGCCACACAGTTGTTCTGCATTTCATTCTGTCATGGAAGTAGGCTTTTTGTAGACGAGACAAGTGACAGTGAAATTCTTTCATTGCATGAAATATAGAAATACCTTAGCAGAGAAGCACAGTTAATCTTGCCAAAATCTGATTCTCCTGCGACAGCTATATTGGTGTAATTTTTTAAAACTAAGTAAGTGCTTAAAATAGTACGAATTCCCATGTTTGGAACTGATTGTAAATTCAGTACAGACTTTAACTCCAACTACATTTACTTTTAACTTCGACACAAAGATAGATTAAGATTAGACTGTCTGTCTGGTACAGGTCAGGAAGAGATCTTGCAACTTCTCTTAAGTTGAAAGTTGTTCTTGTGGTGCTTGAATAGCTAATGTAGTAGTATTTTGTGTTATAGATGGCGGGGGGAAGTATTCTTGATTGGCTTCACAATAGTTCAGTCAGAATGGTAGCAGGAAGAGAGTAGGAAATAAGTAAACATCAATAGAGAAATAATCGTGGGGTTTTTTTTTCTTTTGAAGAGGTGGATTAAAATGTCTGCCCTTTTCTTAAGTGATGTTTATTTGTGTAATGTTTTTCTGAAAATACTTGTGAATTAAGATTTGTTTCCTCCTTAATATTTGTGCAAATTCTTCAATTATTTTGAAATCATTTCTACTTGACAGTCTACCCTAAAATATTAATTCATAACCACTTTAGGTCGCTTGCAGCTCTTCCATACCTGTAAAAATCTGAAAGTGTTTCTAGAGCTTCAGTAAATTAATCTGCTGTTGATAGACCTGTGGTTGCATTACAGTGCTGTGTATTTCTTTATGATAAGCAAAAGGATGATGTGGTTTTGTTTTGTTTTTTTAAATGTATTTCCACACCTGGGATGCTTTGGGCTAGCTGATATTTTAACATCAGAATAAGGAGCCCTGTGTGAGGGCTTCACAGAAGAAACATTACTTAGGGAGTAGAATTCATAGAATATCGTAGCTTTCACCGTGAAACCAGACTGTCTGTAGAACAATTTAAATCATGATACAAAAAGTATTTTAGTTAGGCTTCTTAAAATTTAGTATTTGAGAAACTTTTCATTGAATTGCAGTTTTATAGAGTCTATCTTTCAGACATTTTAGTTTATGTACTGCATCTTCACAGCTATGTCTTTCTGTTTGAGGCTGTAATATTCCGTGCTGGCTACATAATACACTTCTGTTGGGTAACCCTCTGGTAATTGACTTTAGATGAGGAATGTTAGTGTTACCCTGTGTATCTTTTTTAGTAGGAGCTTAGTGAATTCTGATATGCCAAAATTTTGGCATAAAAACCTGTCAGCTTTGTGCAGTTGTATTTTTATCTTGGGTAACTGTTGTGAACCATATCCTCCTTAACATTAAAATAAAGTTTAGACTTCATATTTTGGAATACTATGTGTCAATTAAATGTCGGTATTAATTCACAAACCCATTTATCACTTGCTATATATTTATTGCTAAGTGAGTATTTCTTCCATTGACCTTTTCGGATGCTAAAATCGGATTTTAATAAGTCTTCGTATGAAAAGGATGATTCAAGATTATTCCTGAAAAGGAGTTGAAATGGAAGGCTCTTGTTTGTTTCCGTGTGTGAAAATTTGTTCTGTGTATATGCAGCCTAGTGTGTATAAACTCAAATGATCTTACATTATGCAAGAGTAACAGTTTAACAAGTATTTTTTGCCATGCATGTCTTGTAGTTCTCTTAAATGTAGTGTAGTTGTTTGTGGCATGTAGTGCATCTGTGTGTGTAAAGTGAAAGAAAAAGGAATGTGTATGTAGTTTATAAACAAAATCACTTATATGAATACTTTAAAATTCAGCTAACACTTAAAAACCCATTTTAACATAAAACTGTAACTGTTCTGAAAGACGTGCAAATAAATCCCGTTTCCTTTTCTGTTAGAACCGTCGTGAAATGCAGTATTGCCAAATCCCAGGCCTTGTATAGTGCCCAGAGAGGGTTGAAAACAAACAACGCTGCTGTGGTCAAAGTTGGAGCCATCAGCATCAACATTCCTCAGCACCCTGCCACGCTGCACAGCATGATGGTGCGCAGTTCTCACCAGCTCTCCAAGCAGATTTCGGATCTCATCAGGCAGCCATCAACTGCGTAAGTGCTGCTTGCGTGGCACTTCCGAATGCTGCTGGCTGGCCTCCGGTTATGGGCTTGTGCTACTTTGAATGTGATGTGGGAGAGTCAGGCTAGTCATATATCATGTTAGAATAACAAAAAGTATTTTCTGATCTTTGTCTTGGTAAATAGGCCCCAGCCGACCAAAGAAGATGTTGCGACTCCTTTGCCCTCTGAAAAGACTCCAACAAGTATTAATCAAACACCTGTTGAAACAAATGAATTTCCACAGCTGCCAGAAGGCTTAGAAAAGAAGCCTATAGTTCTTAAATTCAGTGCCATGATAGATGGTATAGCTATTGGAGCAGCACTCTTGCCCTCTCTAAAGGCGGAATATAAGATGGGAAGAATGAGGAGTCATGGAATGACAGGTAAGAGTTCTCTGAAACTTTAAAAACACTGTGGCTTTTAGTTTGGCCTTGCTAGAAGGATCCAAGACGACTCAATATTTCTGTTGAATTCTAGCTAGAGCTTTGAATCTGTTGCTTGTTGGCTTATGTTTTTGAATGTGGACTTCAATCAGATTAGGCCATATAGAGAATTTACACTGTTGTTGTTACACACAATTGCCAGAGGCAGAATACAAGAGCAGATGAAGACATGTATACATTCATATATAGCTTCCTCCCAGGAAGCTTCCCTCTGACGGCTCAAACCAGTTTATGATCCTTGATTAATTAATTTCTGATTTGTAAGGCTACTTGAGAATACTCTTATAGGGCCTCAGTACAGATGAGGTGGTTTGTATGACTCCTTTCTCCATCTAATTACAGTGAAGTCTTCATTTTCTTTAAAAATAAAGAAAACCTGGAATCACGTGGGTGGATATTTATAGCTCTAGAGGTCTGTGCACTTCAATAACATTTTAAAGATTTTTTTTCTTTTTAATTCCAAAAGTGTTATTAAATTTAAGGATAAATGAAAGATTTTTTTTTTTTTTGCTAGTTCATACCTTTTCTTTCCCTGTCTTCCTTTTACAGGTGCCCAAACTAGATTTAATTTTGAGCTTCCAAGTCACAGATTGCGCTTCACTTCGAAAGTCTCTGCCACTGATATGTCAACCATTCCTCCTTCGGCAAGTCTCAACCTTCCTCCTGTCACTATGTCAGGCAAATATATCATGGAAGAACATGATACTTATTCAGACCAAATTTGGAGCATAGATGAACTACCTGCTAAGCAAGGCTATTATCTACAGGGGAACTACTTGCGTTGTGTGGCTGAAGTAGGTGTTGAAGTCATCTCTGATAACTTGTTGAGTTATTTCCATTCTGTTACATTTCTGTATGTGCATCTTCATATTATTTTAATAATCTGCCTACTCCAGAACTCTCAGGTTTACAGGTTGATCTAAATATAGCATTATTAATTGTGTGACACTGAAATAGAAATTTCTCAGTCCTTAGTTTGATGAGCAGCCAATTTATTAAGCATTCAAGACCACTATATTGGAGGATCTTGAATATGTTATTTCATGCAAATAAATAAGGAAGATATGTTTAGAAACTTTTTTTTGGAATGACAATATTTCTCTTCAGTGAAGTAGACAAAAGTATATTATGCTGATGATTCAAGTAAAGTGCAATTTTAAACTGAAAGCTTATGCTAACACATCAGATAATGTCATATATTGCAAAAAGAAGTACTGAAAAAATTGAAAACTATTTTATTGTTTTATAACTTTTAATTTTTCATGATTAGACAGCTCCATATGTAGAAGCTATATATAAACTTAGTCAATGATATAAAATTTTCTGTTCGACACAGAGTTTTCTACTCAGAAGTTCTATTTGTGTACCAATTTCCACAGTTACTTTTCACAAAGAGAAAAGTCATGCTGCTTAAAAGAAACCTACCTTGTGGGGAAAAGCATGGCTTTTCTGCTAACTGTGTTTCTTCAGTCAGAAAAGTAGTGTAGTGTATTTGTAATTGAGACTTCTGATGTTTGCATCTTTATGGGAGAAGTTTAATTAGGTGCTGCTTTTTGTTAAACCCATTTGAGAAAGACCTTAATGTCTTGGAATTTGTTCAGCGTGTAAAACAAAAGGGAGGGGCTGCTTAGCAAAGGCAAAAGCCAAGTCCAAGTAGTTTTAGAAAATACCTGTATTTTAATTTTATTTAAAAAATCTTAATGGCAAATCTAAACAATCTCAGGCAGACTCAGTTCCTTAGGAATATTCTTTAAGATTAGATCAGACACATAATAAGTTTACCATTGAAGATATCAGTAAACTTGTTCATCTATAGTAACTAGAATAACGCACTTTTAGAGATTGACAGCTCATTTCTATTTTGTTCTGATAATGATTTACTATCTGGAATTAAGTAGCATTTTGCATACTTCCATGAACCTTAATCAAGTCCTGCATTTTATTGTCTAAGCTAAACTTAAGCAGGAGAATAAATTTTTTTATATAATAGTATATGTCCTGCAGTTTGCTGATAGGCATTCACAGTAGAAAAATTGCGAGACCAAACTATTTAATGACTTTTTTTTTGCCAATAACAATATAATTGGACTTGAAAAGATGCCTGAAAACTAAAAATGCATTGTTTTGAAAACATAGGTATGGTAACTGTTTTAAAGTTTTGTTTTAAAATTTTGTATTTCTGCAGGTTGGTTCCTTCGAACATAATCTCACAACTGATCTTTTAAATCATTTAGTATTTGTGCAAAAAGTGTTCATGAAGGAAGTAAATGAAGTCATACAGAAGGTTTCAGGTAAGCAGAACACTTAAACCCAACCGTAAGTAAGATCCTTAAACCTTGTTTGATGGCAACATTACATAGTTCTCGGGATCAGCTATTTATTTCACAGACGCTATCGTTTCACATCTAGCACTCCAAGCAGCAGCAAGAAGCAAGCACCAGAGCTGGAGTTTCAAGTAATAACAGAGGCTCTGGAAATTTTTGTAGCTCTGTCAGAAACAAGGCGTTACTGGGAGGCAGGATAGTTTGTCTTTCTGGGCACTAGCCTGTGTGTCCATCTGCGATGTGACCTTGGCTGAGTTACCTTCTGTATTCACTTTGTTCGCCTGTAAAACGCAGCTCATGATACTGCATTTTGTAAAATAATGTCAGCATATTCTTTTAAAGGAAAACAGCTGTGTCTGGAGAAAATAGAGTCAGTATTGGTATTAGTGTTTCCCAATTCCTAGCTCTTTGATTCTTTGCAGATAAGATGTTTCAGAACTGTATGAAAAAGGCATTTGGCTATTCATTATATTGTTTTGTGTATCATGCTGTGTACTGCAGAAATGACAGTTTTGTTTCTGTCATTTAGGCTGGCTTCTGTTCTGAAAAAATTTTCAGAAGAAAAACAGTGTTTTCATTAAAAACCCTATTAGAGAACAGTTGCAAAATCACTCAGTGCTGTCTCTTTTGCAATATGCGATGAAAATAGCATACTGAATTGTGCACTCATCTGTTTGATTAGACAGCCAAAGTTACAAAACTTTTATTTTCTTACATAAAAACCTCTGCCTATCTGACTGAATCACAGTTTGTGCAGCATTCAGAAATAGATCACTCACTTTCTAGTTCTTACTGTTAGAGTCTTGTTCTGTGTTCAAGAGCTGAAAGCAAACCAAAAAGCTGATAACTTGTGCCATGCAATGATATTTCACTCAGCAAACAAGTTCTATCACCTTATGCACTGGAAAGAATAGTACAAAATGATACAATTGTTTCTGATATGTGACTACTCTGAGCGGAAATGTAAGGACTGGATGCTTTGTTTGACACAGTTATTGTTTGGTAGTTTAAAAAAAAAATACAGGAATGTACTTTACTGTGGATGTTACATGACGGATGAGGAGATGAAGAGAAAAGCAAATAAGTAAAGAACTGTAGAAGTGTTTTGTTGTTCTTTAGGTCAAAATAAGAATTGGCAGATGGTGATAAACATTAATTAAAAACAGAAAAAGCAATAATTAATAAGAATTATTGTCTGTCTATTAAGAAATAATAATACAAAAGTAAGAAAGAAAGTAAAATAACCAGAGGAAATAAAAGGAATATGAATTTTATTAGTAATATTTTCAGAGGAAGAAGGACATATATTTGAGAGAGAATGTTACAGGATGACAAATATGAATAAATATTCCAAAGCAGGTGAAATTTCAAGTAATTTAATTTTAACACTTTTTGAGTTATACTAAAAGGCTATTATAGAAGTATAGCTAATTTTTAGTGGAAAGATTCATTAATAGTTGGAAACATTATGAGGAAGGATAAACTAGTGGTAACTAAGTGAAAGGAGTGTCTGTGTGTGCATCTACACACTCCTTTCATATACCTCTGTGTGTGTGTATATATATTCACGCATACAAATGTACATAAAAGAAACATGCAGGTCCAGATGACGTGCCCTCAAGCGAGTTAGAAGATGCAGTGGAGAAAATAGAAAATGTCAGAATCCCTGAAGGATGAGAAGAAACAAATTTTAAACACCCTGATGTTTGTTCCAGGCAAAATATGTCAGCATTTGGTAGTAAGAAAACATTTAGGGAAAGAATAAACCTTCAACAGCTGTCATTATGCTATTAGAACAATTTTTATAGAGGAGCATAAAGTGGTAAAAAGGGAAACGTATATTAGATTTCTTTTACAACACTTCTCAGTCTCTAGAGTTTGATCTCTCATCTGTTTTTATGTGAGGAATTTATTACCGTTGCTGGTTCTTTGTTTTTCCAGACTATAAATTTGTATTGCAACTAGCAGCCTGATGGTTTTTGAAATGTGACTGCTACCTTCCATATTGTGGTAATTCAGCAGGAACATGGTCAGGTGCCAGCAATCCATGTATCTGGGTGCTGAATGCAGAACAATGGGGACAGAAGGCAGCCTCTGTCCTGGCTTGCAGCAAAGTAATTTATACGGCTTGAAAATGCCAATTAATGTAATATACTAAAGTGTTTTTTCTAATTAAGGTTTCTGTTGCACTAAAATATTGATTGCATATTATCCTTATATAAAAACTGGGTAAGTACCAGTTACTTAAGGTGAAGTTGCACAGATTAAAAGCTAGTTAATGAACAGAACAGTTCATGGTAATTCTATCTGCAAGTTGAGGGCAGTGTTGATTTAAAGACAGCCGGTGTCCACTTTCAAACTCCTATCACTTTTTGCACTGGTTTATGTAAAGATTCAAACCCAACTTCTACTGTAGTTTCATTGAAGAAAATTGTGCTCCCTTAAGTGAGAGGATAGATGGAGAACTTTTATTTAAAAGTAATATCTCTTTTATTTCTTTTTTTAACTGGCAAATGCTTTACAAACTTCATGAAGAAATGTCATTGCAAAAATAGTCTCTAATATGTGTGTGGAGAATATATGAAAGATGAGTTAATTCTCTTGCTCAGAACCCTTAGGTTGCTGTTGTAGTTTTACATGATCCTACTTAAGAATACTGGGGGGGGGGGGGGGGAACAACAGAAAAAGGAGGAGGAGGTGGTTATTAAGACTATTTGGAGAAGAAAAATGTCCGGATACAAAACAGAGTGATAAAAATTTACTGATGTTCGTTGGCTGTTTTTTTTTTAATCAATGATTTAACTGCCTGTTCTTAACCACCAAATAACTGTAATTAGAAGAATTGGCATGTATGGACAGAATTAATGGCTTGGCCTTTTCCAGCAGCAAGCCCTTCCTATAAACTAAGATTGAATATAGATCAAATCTCAAGGAGAATTTAAACCAGGATTGCTCTTTCAGGTTAGGCCTGTGGGGATATGTAATTTAGGATTAAATGTGCCAGGATGAGGAAGTAAACACAAAAATAAAATAACCACAGAACAGTCTTTCCCCTTGCCATTGAAAAATACTGGTATAACTGCAATTCCTCTTTTCATGCAATTTGCACAGTATTCGGTCAAGTGTTTAATTTTTATTGTCATATAATTAGGAGATACATTGGTGTAGGAGACAGTATCTTTTTGAAAACTAGGTGTTACTCCTTACAGGCTTTGAGCCTTCCTATGGAAAGTTTCCCAGGAGGGAGGAACATGACTCTCTGCCTCGATTCTTAGTAGAGAGCTATTAACTATATGTAACAAGCTGAATCTGCACTGATGTCTTCCATCTTCAAACTACATTTGTTTTTATAAATCTTCAACTAGTCACTGTTTAAATGAGGCTAAATTCACTGTCACCTTTTTTATATCTGTTTGTTTTAAATGTTTTCTTTGTTAAAACTCTGAATGTATATATTTAATGTGTGCAGGAGGGGAGCAGCCAATACCTCTTTGGAATGAACATGATGGCACAACTGATGGAGAAAAACCAAAAATTCTTCTTTATTCATTGAGCCTACAGTTTAAGGTAATCTTATGATGACAAAATAGTGGTCATAGATGCTATTAATGGCTTTTGGGTTTTTACCTCAAAGGTCATTGATCAGGAATACTCTGCATGAAGAAATAGACCTTGAGTTTGGTTACTGTAATCTTTTAAAATCGCTTAGTGGCATTCCATTGTGGAAAACGACTACATCCTCTTTTTTGCTGCACAGTGAAGAGGGTTTTTTGGTGTTGTCCCCCCCACCTTTCTCTTTACGTCTCTGAACCAGATCCTAATAACTTTGTACCTTCCTTATTCATTAGGGAATTCAAGTGACAGCTACAACTCCCTCAATGCGAGCTGTGAGGTTTGAAACTGGATTGATAGAACTTGAACTCTCAAACAGACTGCAAACCAAAGCAATGCCTGGCAGTAGCAGCTACCTCAAACTGTTTGGGAAATGCCAGGTGGATTTAAATCTGGCACTAGGACAGATTGTTAAACATCAGGTTAGTGCTCAACATCTTTGCATGTAGTGTTCTTAACAGTGTGTGATTTAAAAATACATAACCAATCCAAAAGGTTGTCTTACACTGCTGCGTTTTTTTTCTGATCTAGCTGTGGAGTGGGGTGTAAAGTGTAGGGGAGGCTGGGGAGGTTGTTGGGGTTTTGAGTGGGTTTTTTTGGTTGGTTGGGGTTTTTTCAGCTTGTTTTCTTTCTCTCTTAAAAGTTCAAGCATTCTGCAGCACACAAACTGGAGATGACTTTTCAGAACAATTAGCAAATCTTCATTATGAAGGCCAATGTACATGCATAAAAGATGGAACGAGTCAAGTATAGGCTTTTTTTTTAATGCTATTAGTATCTGAGAACTTATTAGCCCTTTGAAACAGTAATGGCCTTGCTACTGGGTGAAATAGAAAATTTTCGTTGATATTGCTATTGTTTTTAGGTTATATGAATGAAATAACAAGATCAGACATGATCCAAACTTGACTAGCCCTACATTTTGACCTAGTTTGTATTAGTTTGACAGCTGTATCTCTTGGATTCTTAAACCCACTGTTACCTGGAATCACTAAATCTATGATATGACAATATTTTGTGACACCTGGAAACAAACAAATACAAGTCTTAGAACCTGTAAATGTACTGTCACAATAGAGAAGCTGGATAAATAAATAGTTATTTTAGTTAATGTTTTATGATAAATAAGGAAAAAAACACTGTGATCAGAATTTAATGTAAGAAAATTAAATATCCTCAAAGGAGCTTTGGCTAGAAGAGAAAAAGGGGAAAGGAGACATATTTACTTCTTGTTGTAATTCTACATTTTGTCAAAAGCAGTAATTTGATTATTTTTCTCTGTCCCTGAACTCTTCTTTGCTGCAAAAACCCCTCACCCTTCCCATTTTTTTTTTGAACATTTTAAGGTTTATGAAGAAGCTGGCTCAGACTTTCATCAAGTTGCCTATTTCAAGACAAGAATTGGATTAAGAAATGCCCTCCGAGAAGAAATCAGTGGCTCATCAGATAGAGAAGCTGTGCTCATTACTTTGAACAGACCAATTGTTTTTGCTCAGCCTGTGGCCTTTGATAGAGGTATTGAAGAGACAATTGTCTTCATACTGAGGAAGTTATATATTTTTTTTCAGAGAGGCTTGATTGTTTCAAGTTTAGTATATTTCATGTTAATCAAAATGTTAGGTAGCTGAGAAATTTAGGAGATCTACTGCATGCCAAGAGGTTAACAATTCCCAACATCAAAAATGCCATTTGCTGAGGTTATTAATTTTCAGGTGGTTTGGAGGAAGTTGCTTTTGTAAGTCTTCACAAATGAATAATACTGAGAACTGCATTTCTTTCTGTATTTTAATGTGTGAACTTTGATGCTAAATGATCGGCTTTGTCCATCTTGTCCTTTGCAGCATGAGCCTCTTCACTACATCCTAAATATGTGTGTGTGTCCATTGTTGCACATTCACTGTCTTAAAGTAATGGAGAAACCATAACAATGAAAAAAATGAACTTTATTGAGTGAATGTGCTTTTTGGTTTTTGTATGTGTTGATTTCATTTGAGCATTTCTGGTTTCTTCATAAAGCTGTGCTATTTTGGCTGAACTACAAGGCTGCATATGATAACTGGAATGAACAGAGAATGGCTTTACATAAAGATATTCATATGGCCACAAAAGAAGTAGTAGATATGCTACCTGGAATCCAACAAACATCTGCACAGGCTTTTGGGACCCTCTTTCTTCAGCTGACAGTCAATGACTTAGGAATTTGCCTGCCCATCACAAACACACCTCAGGTAATCAAAATGTCTGGAGCAACATGACTACTGATAGTCTGTTGAAATATCCATTTGTATGTGGTACATGGCTTTTATGTTCATAAATGTAATTTTCATCACACCAATGCAAAAGTCATAGGATGCTAATAATTGCACTAAGTGACATTGCTTGTAATGGAAATGGTGCTCTCATTTAGAGAAGAGCTAGGTTATGCATGTTTCAATTAGTGTGCATGTTTTGGGGAAACACTACATATGAGCTCAGCGTTTTGGAAAGTCCTTGGAAATGTTTCAAGTGGAACATATTTTCATGAAAGCTTCCATCACAAACTCCAAGTAATCCTTTATTTTTCATATAATTATAGATAGAAAAAGAAAAATTCTCAAAACTGTTGGCTTTGACGTGATGTTCTGATGCTTTTGTTTGCTTAATTAAAACAAGGAATGAGAGTATGAATAACTATTTGAGATATATAGATATATGCTTTTCAAACAGTCACTTTTATTTAGGTACTCAGGTTAAAGAAAGATACTTAAAATACAGTCATGGACAAAAAGTATATCATTGTAGTACAAGGTAAGTCTAATACGTTACACAGGATGATGTATTCTTTAATGTGCTGTTAACTAGTTTCTGTATTAAAGTAATGTCTACACAGTGCATTGTGCAGTGTGTTAATGCAACTTGTTCTGTAAGGGAACGTACGCTGCATTATGTTTCTGGAATACTTTCGAGTCTTAAGTTTAATGATGAATGGCTCAGTAGTGCATTTCCAGGGTAATGCTTTGTGGTCCATGCAGCTCCTCCTTCCCTGGCTGTGCAGTTTGCTGAGTTTCTTGACAACCAATGCAGCATGATCCAACACATTCCCCAATTTGACATTTAGCTCTGCCTGTTGATTCTTTCTTCAGATAGATAGGAAAGTACCTAAATCAGTGGGCCTAGCTTTCTTGAAAATCTCTGTGTTTATTCTCAGTTAAGAAACAACTCTGTGCAGACCTGTATTCCCTCTGTTCTTCCTCTGTTAGAAATGACTGCAGTTATGCTTGTCTCTTCATTTATAAGGTGAAGGTGTGATCTGTACCTCTTAAGTATAAAATTGAAAATAATTACATTGCCAGCTGACAGCAGTTTAAAAAACTCCACGAAGCAGTGGAGCATTGTTAGGATGGATAATGTTAGATGCCTTTGAGAGAAAACCTTGGATTCAGAGACTGTTCTGATGTTGAACTGGGAGTATTCTTAATGGGGATTAATTCCAGAACAGGAATGAATCATTTTAACGATGGAGAAGGAAGTAGTCATAATACATAGAAATGTAATGGAATAATGAGGGCAATAACCTAGGAGTCACAATGACATAACATTTTGATTGTGAATCTTCTGTCTGGCAGCTATGGACAAAGCAGATGGCATTTAATGTTCTTATGTGTTACAAATGATAGTAAATTATGAAAAATACATTCTGGCTTATGAAGTCTTAAGCTGTATATAGAATAGCATGTTTACAATACTTAAGCTGGATCAAAAGAAGTCTAGCTTTATAAAAGGGAATATGTGAGCTTTTTTGCAGATAAACAAAATTACAGCCCTTCATATGTGAAGGGCTGGAAAATAATCAGTCAGTCTGTGTATTTAAGACTGCATAACTGTAGATATCAAAATAAGCACAAAAACCCATGTAAAAATTAAAGCTACTTTTTGTCATTGTTCAATCAACTCGTCTGCAACCCTTCTTGGCGAAAAGAATCTATCCTGGGCTTCTGCTCTGTGGTCATGGGGCCATATGGTTCATAGCCCTTGATCATCTAGTCCTTGATCAAACATGGATTTTTCTTTCCTTTTCCAGATGAGCTTGACTACCGGTACCCTAATATATTTACAATGTAGGTGTTGTATGTAGAAAACAACAATGCAAGACATTGTACGGACAGATGCAAGGCTTTTGAAACTTTCTGCAGAGAAGGAAAAATACAAGGAGATAAGAGAAGGGGATCTGTTTTCTAATAGGGAAAGATAAACAGCATTTAATGCATGTACAATATCACTTTGACATTGCAATGACCAGTAAATTCTCTTTGTGTTTTTGTTTTCCAGTCTAACCACACTGCAGATCTTGACACTGGCTCTGCTTTAGTCCTGACTATTGAAAGCACGTTAATCACTGCGTGCTCCTCAGAGTCTTTAGTTAGCAAAGGTCATTTTAAAAACTTCTGTATTCGCTTTGCTGATGGCTTTGAGACAAGTTGGGATGACTGGAAACCAGAAATAAGAGGAGATCTAGTCATGAATGCATGTAAGTGGTTGTGATTTCATGCTGGACAATAGTTTTTCAGATATAAATCCATTTTTACCCTTTTCCATGACTTTTAAAACTGTTGAACTTTCCCCAAAAAGATAAAGAAAAGACTTTAGCCTTTTGAAAGCAAAATAATATGGATCTAAAAGGTTGCATTCCTTTGTTATTTTCCTATATTAACTTTGTTGCTATATGTCTCATTGTAAACATTTAAGTTCTGTCTGAGAGGTGTTGGAAGAATTGGATGTGTTGCTTTTACATAATTTCATAAGATCCCAGTAAGTTTTTAATAGTTTAATGTAGATGATTTTCATTTACGTATAAGTATCTTTCATTATGGTGAAGGTTCTAGAATTTATATGGAATTTTAAGTCGATATAAACTTGGATGCTACCAAGTAGATTCACTTTACTAAATAAGAAAAGTCATTCAATGGGAATTAAAACTAAACCTCCTATCCAACACCACTCATGTTTTAATTGCGGAGGGCAAGAGACTGAGATGGAATTTGGAAGGGCTGGTCTAAAGCAACTTTGACTGTCTGCCTAATGAGTGTATATGCTTCATACAGGCGTTGTGCCAGATGGTACATATGAAGTATGTTCTAGGACAACAGGACAGGCTGCAGCAGGTAATATACACTTTTTTAATAAATCAAGTCCTTTATAAATAAAGCATTCATAAAACATGAAATTTAAATCCTTTAACTGTGTTGTAATTTAATTGGTGGTTTGGGTTTTTGTTTTGTTTAGTGTCTTGTTTTCCTGGTGAAACTCCTCAATGTTTTTATCTGCTCCATCTTTTCAAGCTATTCCATGTTTCAAGTCACATCGGCAACACTGGTTTTAGATTTTTACCTGCAGGAAAACACACGGTGTATATGTGTTTGTTCCTTGGTTGGAGAATAGTCCTTTATAACAGCAATGTTGTCCTACTGCTTCCTGTCCTCGAGACTGCTAAATCTTCCAGTCCTCCTAATGCTGAGACTTTGCATCGTAAGCTCCCATTCCTCCCTCACCTCTTCCAGAGACTGCCTCTATTCTTCCCAAACTCCCTCTCTTCCCAGTCTGTCCTACTGAGTTGTTTGGACATTCTCCAGAGGATTTAAAAATACCTGCCAATCTCTGTCTTTAAAGTGAAAGAGGGTAGATTTAGATATGATACAAGGAAGAAATTCTTCACTATGAGTGTGGTGAGGCACTGGGAAAGGTTGCCCAGAGAGGTTGTGGATGCCCCATCCCTGGAAGTGTTCAAGGCGAGGCTGGATGGGGCTTTGAGCAGCCTGGTCGAGGTCTTTAAGGTCCCTTCCAAGCCAAACCATTTTCTGATTCTATGATCATACCTGCTGCTTGCTGCTTCTCATCTTTTTGCCCAAACGTTGCATCTGTTGTGTCTACTGTCTCCATAGTTTTGCTCATTGTCACCTGCTTGCTTTTTGTGCTAAGACATAAAAATGAAACACATGCTGCAACTGTTAAAAATTTACCTCACATGGAATTGTGAATGGTGAAAAACAGGATGAATCTATTTAGAAGGAAGAACAGTATCTTGTGTAGTTCTGCTTAAAGCAAGTTCTGTACTTTGATGCTGAAATGTGGCACTCATTAGAAAAATCCTGGGAAGACAGGGTATTCAGCAGGCACATTACACATCCAGCATCATTATTCAAGACTTGAAACTGTAAGTAGGTCAACAATTTTACATGCAGATAGACATCCTTTAGGTTTCTTACTGTTAGAAATCCTGTTCTGGAATATTATACTTGGCTGCAATTGGAAGAGTGGAGGTTTGAGATGCTCTGTCCTGGTCATCAGCTTGGGTGAAGGGAATGTATTTTCATCAGGTTTGTCTGTGTACATCACTTGTTAAAGAAATACCAACTTCATAGCTGTGAAGTACTTCCAACAAGCATTTCAATTGTGGAATATGTTTTCCTCAGAGTGGGCAGAAAAGACAGTTCTTTGTAACTGATAAACACTGTC
Source organism: Haliaeetus albicilla (assembly GCF_947461875.1). Lineage (NCBI taxonomy): Eukaryota > Metazoa > Chordata > Aves > Accipitriformes > Accipitridae > Haliaeetus > Haliaeetus albicilla. Next base: position 2,830,035 of record NC_091483.1, on the reverse strand, counting down.
TTGGCTAACTAATACATAACTCAGTATGGGGGATTTTTTTAAGAGGAAAAACTGGTTGGTTTTTGTTTTGTTTTTTTTTTTTAAATACAGAAAGCAGTAGTGCTGGAACCTGGACACTGAATGTGTTATGGAAGATGTGTGGTATTGATGTCCACATGGATCCAAACATTGGCAAAAGATTGAATGCTTTAGGCAACACCCTCACAACGTTGACAGGAGAAGAAGATATTGATGATATTGCCGATCTCAACTCTGTAAACATAGCTGACCTTTCAGATGAGGATGAAGTTGACACTATGTCTCCCACTATACATGCAGTAAGTAAATCAAGCAGAATAAGTGCTACTAATTTGAAAAGGTGTGACAAAGTCTTCAGTCAAATGGAAAGATCTTAGTCTTGAGTCCAGCATGCTACTCCTTATAACTCATATAACTCTTGTTGCAAATCAAAAAAGTTTGTGTGTTAGTTTTCTAACTCTTTTTCAAAGGCAAGAAATCACAGATCATATTTCCACTGGTGTTATGTGGAAATACTGATCTCGATTTGAAAATATGGAGACACAATACCTAACTTAAGGTAACTGAATTGGAAAAGCTGTGGCTGTAGATAGGTTTTCTTAACAGGAGAGTAAGTTACTAACACGAGCAAATGAGAAAAAATTCTTTTTCAGTACTTCTACCCAATATGCTGCTGACCTTGCTTTTTGGTTTCACGCAAAAACATTTTAACAGACGTTCTTTAATGGCTCTCTTTAATGTCTCTTGCCTGCCAACAGTGAAAACTTTATCCCAGAACACTAATGTTCCTGTTTGTTGTTTAGAAATCAGGTGGAGGTTCATTATGTGGAGATGCACGCAAGCTAACATTTGGGCAGCGGATTGTAAATCACCTGCTGGGTTTGAGCCCCCCAAACCATCGACACTCTGTTCCTGTAGAATATCTATTGGGGTCAGCGAAGTGTGATTCTCTTCAGTCTAGCAGATCACATATCAAAGCAGGCAGATCCTGCTCATGGGGACATGTATGTAGTAGTTACAGTGTGTCTAACTGAATGATGGGGTTTGGATCACTGGAAAAAATCCAATCAGCTGCCTTTTGAGATGAAACTGATTCTTTTGCATGCACAAGCCCAAATTTTAAGGTGTGAAATTCACTTTGCCTGTTGTTAAATCATACTAATGTCCAATCTTAGATGAGGGCGTTAATTAAATGTTTATTTTAAATAGGAGATTGTTGATCATCGACGGCAGGGAGCTTCTAGTATCCAAACTGGAGAACAGCGAGGAAGAAAATTTGTGAAACGTTTAGTCGATATTAGAGAACTCAATGAGCAAGCTAAAGTTATTGATGACTTGAAGTAAGTTGGGTTTTGCTGTAACTCACACAAAGTTTGGGAATAACAAACTGCAGCTGTCTTGTTTCTTTTCTGTTCTTATCACATACCTTGTGGCATTGTGATGGTCAAGTGGAAATTGTTGTCTTTATTTAAAAATAAAAAATTGTCCTTTTGGATTCCATAAGAAAAAACTATATATGCAAGTATTCTCTCAAATTTCTCAAGTTCTTCCCCAAGTGTCAAATTAGTCTATATTTTTTTCTGGTTCTGCATTACAATGGCTGATTATAATCAATTTCCTATTGATTCAGAATCGTAATTTCATCTTGATTTTTTTATCATGATGATTACTTTAACAAAATATATTACTTTGTAACTGTAATAAGCTTAGTCTCATTCACTGGAAGAATAATAATAATATTTAAATCAACTATTTTTGCATCTTGTAGGTGATATTTTAAAATTAAATCTCTATGCTGCGCTTGAGAAAACCCTGAAGAAAGAATTATTTCAAATTTTGTAGATTTCATCTGAACTTCTGTGAATTTTATTAACAATTTTTCACAGTCATGGTCTGTTAGGCTTGCTGCTTTTGTGGGTTTTTTTTTGTTTGTTTGTTTGGTTTTTTTTAGCCTTGCCTAAGACAGACTTACTATAAATGGATCTGTCTGGGATGGGAATACAGAGCTTGGTAATTATGTGTTAAATAATGACAAGGAGACACGTTTTACTGCTTGTACTTGGAATAAAATTGCTGTCACCATTCAGAGGGCAATTGTATCTGAACTTTGGAGTTTAGGTTAAATGTTTCTTCTAATATGAGTTCAAGAATCAAAATTATATATTGTGCCTGCCTTTTCTCAGTTTGCGTGCTTCAGTAAACTGTGATTCTTTCAAAATAGCAGTTGCTTTACCGAGTTTTTAAAATTATTTAGCGGTGTGTTTTTTCTGCAGAAGGTAATCTGCTACAGAAGGCTGTCATTGGTGTGCCAGGGCTTTGGACTGTTACAGTGGGATGATTTTTCTTCATGCTGCTGGGGATTTGCAGATTTGCTCATTATACTTGTTTTTAATTAAACAGCTGTCATGTGATTTGAAAGTGTATAGGAGGTCCTTAATCTAGTTGTTACAGCTAGGGCTTTTTGAAACAAGAGAGTTGCTGCATAGCCATTCTTACTCTCCATCTTAGTTAGCATCACGGTAGCACTGCTGTTTGGGGGTCTCCTTGCACCCTAGTTTGTTCTACATCCTCTCTCTGCTTTGCTAAGTCACTTGGAGACAGAAACCTTGAAATCAAAGAGTCCTCTTAAGGACAAAATATTATGCCTGACAAAGTTGTAGCATGTAATAAGGATAAATTTTCTGCAGCTATATTTGGCACTAGTCATAAGTAACTACTGAAAAATAATGAGAAAAAGGGATAATTCCCAGGGAAAGTAGAACATAATCGCAACACAGATTTTGAAATGCTGAAAATAACGTCACCTATTTGTAAGATAACTCAACCATGATTTATCTGCAGAAAATTAGGTGCGAGTGAAGGAACTATAAATCAAGAAATTCAGCGCTATCAGCAGCTTGAGTCGGTGGCCGTGAATGATATCCGCCGGGACGTTCGTAAAAAGCTACGTAGATCCAGTATGAGGGTGAGCAGTATTAAGTAGCTTTAAAAATATGATAGCACTTGCGTTGCGTATGTTTTCTGCATGTTGATTAAAGGAAAGAAAATGTTAGTAATGGAAAAGGAAGGTTAAGAATATCAGATAGTTCAGCAACCCCGTTACCTTTAGGAGGGGGTGGGGAAAGGGTTTTCTCCCTTGTAATAATGGTGATAAGAAAATTGAAATTTCACAGATACTATAATGTAAATGGATTTATTTGCACACTAACAAGAAATAGTCAGAAAATGTCCTTTACTCCTCTTACCATATTTTAAAATGATTCCTTAGTGGACTGATGAATGCAGATGCAGAGGCAAGCATGTTAACTGCCTGGGCAAATGATAGATACCTATTGTATTCCACTGGGCATGTGTGCTTTCTATATGTGTGTTCTACATATAAATAAACAGTATATTTGCAGAATTAGGTGATGTAAAAATAAAAACAAGCTACTAGGCATAGACGCTAGAAGAAACTGGGCAAAAAACAAGCAGTGTTGCTGGTAATCCACAAATATATATGGCTTGTTGTTCCAGATCCTGCTAACAAACCTGGCAAAACATTATTTTCAGTGTGTCCTAGTGCATGAGCTCTAAGTATGATGCTTCATTAATAAGAAAAGATCTTTCAAATAGTAATCTGTTTGCAGTTTTTTCCCAGATGCTCTCATTTTAGCTCATGTTCTTCTGTTACTGTGGTGGTAGCTAGGAAGGATGTCTGTCAAAGTGGTCAGATTATTAGCTTTGGGTATACTTTTCTCCTAGCAACAGGACATTACCAATTCCAGCAAGTATGAAAAGTGAACATGTTTCCAGATTCAAGACGAAGATGCTGGCAAATGCTGATAAGAGATGTATTTTAGCTATTATGGAACAAAAAAAATCTTTTTACTTTACTGGCATACGTGTACAAAATAGTATTTTAGCTTGCCAGAGTTTTTATCTGCGTTCTCAGTTGTTGCATTTAAATATTATTTTTGTTTTAGGCTGCCTCCTTGAAAGACAAATGGGGTCTCAGCTACAAACCCAGCTACAGCCGATCTAAGAGTATTTCAGCATCAGGAAGACCACCTCTGAAGAGAATGGACAGAACAAGGTAAGCTTCTGGGAATTTGAGATCTGTGATAGCAACAACAGCATATGTAACAGAGGAAACACTGGACTTTGGCCATAAGAGTCCTTTTACTATAGGCAGTGGCTATATGTGGTGGAACTGGATAGGAGAAGGTCGTTCTGGAAGACAGGCATGTTCAAAAACGCAACTTTTCACCTTTTTTTGAAACAACTTTTTCGACAGACTTAGTAGCATGTCAAATGAGGAGAAGTTTCCACTTCTACAACAAATTAGGGTTTTCTACAGAATCCTGCTTTCAAGACATACTGAAGAAACGTATATAAGGAAAAATGGCATAGTGTAATCATTTTGATTTCTACACTTCATTTGCAGTCATCTGCCTTAAGGGCTGTTGTAATGAGAAGAAGAAAGGGAGATTATTTTTTTTTGTGAATGATGATTTTTTTAATCTCTTCACCTGTATAGTGTGTATTGATTTTGTTTCATCGTTTAATGGCTGCTGAACAAACTGTAGCTGTATAATGATGCCTCCTAGTAAAGCGTTTGCTTTGGTTTTAGAATACATGTGTTTGAGTCTATTGCTCCTGTAGATCCAGCTGAAGCATTCGAAGTTTGGAATTAAAAATGTGCTGCATTATTATGTATTAAATATAAAAGATTTGAAAATTAAAAAGGTGGAGAGGAGTGTTTGGACTTTTTTCTATGAGAATAGAAATTCTTAATAGAAATTTGCTTCAGATTTGAATAGTTCTGTAGAAGTGAATGGAAATTTATAAATAATCCAGATGTGAAAATATCAGACAGCAGATATTCCAGCATAAGGACAGCTTTATAAGTACGCCAGAGAGAATTTTTCAAGACCCTTGGAAAGGAATCTTTCTTCTGAATTAATTAGCATTCTTGATAATTAAAGCAGAGCAAGTGTCGAAGGCATGAAGGTTCTAGTTCAAGATCTGTCAGATGAAAACCACCTTCATTTTACCTTTTCACAAGGTTATTTGAAGAGAACCAGAAACTGTATGGAAAAGATAATGGGGCTTTTCTGTTGCTCTATAAGAAACACTAAGTTCTGAAAAACTTAATGAGTACTGTGGTTGTGAAAGAAAAGTAGTATGCATATACTATAAGGCCAAATAATTCATTTCAGTTGCATCAGAGAATACATAATCTGCCAACTTGCATTATGTCCCATGTGGTAGATCATTAATTTCTATATTCTATAATTTCTGCTTGTTGGCTCAGGATTCAGAAACTTGCATAGAGAAATAAGCAGTGGTTGGCTAGCGATAGACTGCTGGACAAGTATGTGTAGCTTCTTTCTCTTTCCTTCTCCCCCTCCTTTTTGCTTTTCATGTACCTTAAATGCTTCAATTATGATTTTATACTTTCTTCCATAACAAAATCGTAAGTACTGACTTGCCTTATATTTGCGTAGTTAAATGTTTATATGACCATAAAATCCTGTAGTAAGACTCAACAAGCTGTTGTGTTTTGTTTTTACTTACAGCTCTCGACTAGGAGACAGTGAAGACCTCCCAGATATCCGTGTAGATGCTGCATCTCCCGGGCCAAGAGTAACTTTCAACATACAGGATTCTGTAAGAATTACTTTATATGCCATATAATTATATTTCCTGTGCCATTTGGTCACCAGTTCACGAGATAGGTATACCTAGGCAGACCTGAATTGCTTGTATGGTTTTGCGTGTCTATTTCTGTTAGTATGTGACTCAAATTATGGATGTTTTTTTGGAAGATAGATTTGTTTTGATAGAAGACAGAGGTGTTTTGGTTTCTTAACACAGAAATTAATTGAATCATTAGAGAAAATATTTGAAAATGGTACTTTTTTTTTTTTGTTAGGCTGATGCAGTAGTAATACAATTGGTTTGGAATTTTTATCTTAAGTGTGCAAAAAATCATCTAGTATTTTTTGTGTTTGAATATGTTTAGAGTTTTGGAAATGGGTATTAATTACTTAGCTGTAGCCCTACAGGTATAGCCTTCTGTGTGCTTGAAATGGATTGTTGAATCTTCAGTTTTGCTTGTTGCTACATTTTCTCATTTTTAAAATGTTCCTATTATGTTGGTTTTGCATGGCTGAGATTATTGTAATTGTTTTAATTTATATATTTTTTTCACTTCTAATTAAGTTGAATAAAACAGCTTTGGGGATTGCACAACAATCCAGCTGTCCAGGGGAAGGGTATTTTCAGGTATTTCTGAGAAGAAACAAATATTCTTTGCCAGCAAACTAATTTATCTCACAGGGAGCTGCTTTTCAATGTTTCATCTCTTTTGCACTCCGCTAAACAGAATGTATACCGAATTTGAAAACATTTAAATTTAAATATGTAAGCAGAACGTTATTGATTGTTGATGAACTTTCTAGAGTGTTTCTACACCCTTATGTAGACCTAGAACTTGCTAGTTTCTGTAAAATGAATTATTGGAAATTTTTTTGTATATTTATGAAGACTGATCAAGGCTGATGTAGAGAGACCTAAGTCTGGCCTTGAAATGTGCTTTAGAAGAGGATTTCAGTGTGTGTGCCTTCGTCCGTTGCATTGTGTTCCAAGACTGCGGGCATCAATGCCAGTACAAAATAATTGCTAGGTGGGATGACATCTTCTCACGCTTTTATTTTTTGCAATTAGTGTATTTAATGTTGAATAAGATATTCTCAAATAGTAGTGAGTAGGGAATGTGCCAAAACTTCATACCCAGAGAACAAATGGTGGAGTTTAACTGCTTTAAAAAACATGTTTAGGGAAAATAGTAAAAAAATTCTTAAAAAAAAAACCCAAACCAAAACCAAAAGAACCCAAAACAAATCCACAAAAGCAAAACCAAACCAGACAAACAAGAAACCAAACTCAGGATATAGTAACGTACTTCCTCTCCCTTCCAACTCACCTCATGCTCCCAGGAAATAAATTCCTATTTCTGAGAGAGAGGTGGAAATGAAACGTAGGAATGTGCTTTACACATTTAAATACGTTCACATTTAAAAGCTATCTTACCTGTTGTTGTTGTTGTTGTTGTTGTTCTATATTAGCCCAGTTAGCTTAAGTTTTGTTGGCATAGCAAAATACTACTAAACGCTTAGAGGTATCGAATGTTGAATATTAAAAAAAGAAAAAAATCTTACTGACATTATAATGCTAGTTCCTCAGCAGAGCTCTAATTTGAATTTGCAGACAACAACTGTGTAGCTCTATAGTAACACTGTGTAGGTAGTGCTGGTATTAAACTAACACTTCTAGATAGTTTTCACAGGGTGTTTTAAGAAGTTAATGTTAAAAAATTGCTTGTGTGGTGATTGTGGCATGCTTTATGTGAGAAACAGGAGGCCTGTTTTGGAAATTTGGCCTGAAGTTCGTTTCGTGTTAAAGCATGTGTGCCCAAGAGCGCAGCCCAGAACTGCAAACCGGTGCCGTACATTCTGTGTTAGCATTCTGCATGTACGCCTCACTAACGTTCCTGGGTGCTTCACCCCTCGACAAGGTTCATGATGATTTTTGCTGCCTTTTATTCTTTTCTTTCAAAATATTTCTTAAATTTAAATCAAATGTTTCCATTCCTTCTGAGCATGTGAGTTGGTCAGAGTATGATACGTATTTAGCTAACAGATTGAGCTCAATCCCTAGCCAATGGCAAACGCCTCCCCACCAAGCTTTCATTTCTTTCTTTTTCGTAATCTGCCTTGCAATTTCTACACCTGCTGTATCTGTATTATGAGGAACTTGGGAATCAGAGTTTCTCATAGCACTCTTGCTTTTTTATTTCCAGAGCTATCTAATGCATTCTCGATGGAAATGATATCTGTGGAAATTTAATATCTTTTTGTCTTTTTATAATCAGTTTCCAGAGGAGACAGAAATGGACCTTTTGTCTGTAACTATTGATGGTCCCTCCCATTACTCATCTACTAGTGAAGGCTCATGCTCAGTATTTGGTTCACCCAAAACTCCAGTAGTCTTCTCACCCGGCATTCCCTTCCAGCCTGAAGAAGGACGCCGGGATGACAGCTTATCATCAAGCAGTGAGGACTCTGAGAAGGAGGATGACCATGAAAGAGAGAGGACGTATTTTTATAGGAAACCACCGTAAGTAACGCTCCTAAGGAAGAACACAGAAATTAAGAAAATACAATTGAAATATTGACTTTAAAGCTACAAAATCTGTTACTGATGAAGGCAGAGGTGTCTGTGAGGGAAGGAGGAATTCTGATCTGAAAAGGAGGCAACTGTTAGAAATTTCAGGGCTTGGAGCAGAACAAAAGAACTTGGAAAGTGAGGTTTTTGAGGCATGGGGCAGGTTTTAGTGGGACCAGATGACAGATTTGTCAAACACAGCATAACTTTTAGTTTTATCCAGTGATTATACCTCCACAAAGCGCGTGTAATAATGTAAACATTTACAAATATGAAAATTATTGTATATATCTTTTCGTTCCTCTTCTTGATTGAGAATTTAAGAAAGGGTAAGTTCTTTGTAGTACCCTGTTCTAAGAAAGGGTACTTAGTAATGTGTTAATGGAAGATGGATCACTGTATTGCTGTGTATCAGATAAGGCCTTTTCCAGAACAGTTCTTAAAAGATTAAATACTGAGTGTGGACATAGTCTAAGAATGCCTCCTACTGTCTGTTCAGGTAAATGTCATGCTAATATCTAATCCACAATTGTGCCTGCGCAGGAGTACCTCTCGCAAGAAAGCAACAGGCTTCGCTGCTGTCCACCAACTGTTCACTGAGCGCTGGCCAACAACACCTACCAACAGAAGTATGACTGGCACAACCACAGAGAGAAATATTGACTTCGAACTCGATATCAGGGTTGAAATTGATTGTGGAAAATGTGTACTGCACCCTACAATGCTTCAGCAAGAACATGATGACATTAGTTTACGAAGGTAAGAAACGTGTTCCATAGTCACCTTATGAAGAACAGGGTAAGAGTATTTTATTCTGCTTTAGCTGTTAAGTCTGTCTGATATTTCCATCACTTATTGCACATATGGTTATAACTTAAGTAATGATTCTTAAGCACTGAGCTGTTTGAAAAGCATAGAAAATGTATGCATTAGTTACCATCACTTTATTCATAGTAATTATCGCTACTTTATAGCATCACCCTAAGTTGCAATTGTTATGGCCAAATATGGCATGGGCAGTTGCATTTGTTGACCAAGAATCAGTATATGCCTCTCTCCTGTTTTTATTTTTTAAATCATGCTTTATCTTTCATAAACAAAATGTTAGGCTTTCAAAGCACTTGGATTTTTTTTTTTTTTTTGTCAGCTTCCAAAGAAGTAACTTTACAACTTAGTAAATCCACATAACGGTTTGACTAATAGTGGGGCTGCTAGTGTATTTTCTCATGATCTCTGAGGGCTCCCATTATTTTCTGAGTGTATTATGTATCTTTCTTAATGAAATGCTTTTTTTTTTTAATTATCCGAGGCAAAATGAGTGCTTTACATCTGATCTTAATGAGGTTTTATCTCATTCTCAGTCTTTAAATTCTCCTTTTTTCACATGTATGTGATTGGGGATCTAATGGCAGCTTTACACTACTTTTTAAAAATGCAATATGTTATTAATATGTGGTGAATTTTAAGAAACTTATTTGTCAACAAAAATAATTTTTTAGTAGTATAGTGTAAGAAAATGAGATTTACTTGTTTTAACTCTAATAGTTAGAAACAGGAACAAATGAGAAATACTTTTTCTTACTGAGAGGTACACATAGGAGATCTGTAATTAGAAAGCAATTTGGTTTCTGTCTTTCCAAAACACTTTTTTTCTAAGAACTGATACAGAAGGAAAAAGAATCTCTTCAGAATTTATATGAAGACAGGCTTTACAGCAGAGAAGGAAAATTGATAAGTGTTTTCTGCATATCAAAGAGTTTTCACAGATCATGTTGGGTAGTGTAGATGAACTCCACTGTAAGAGTACAGAGCATTGGAAGGTGTTTCTCTAATGACATAACAATAATTTTGTAGATTTTATTGCCTGAAATAATCTCATAATGAAAATGGTGAAACCAGAGTGGGCAGACAGAGAGTAGAGATTACAGGAAGTAAACAGTAAAGTAGAGATTGAAATGCTTCCTTATATAGTTGATACTTTGAATTTGTTTTAGACAGGCTTTTTAATACTAGAAAATATACTCTTATTAATACGAGTATTAAGCTTGCTTTAATAACATGCAGTGTATTTATTTTAGGAGCTATGATCGGAGTTCCAGAAGTTTGGATCAAGAGTCTCCTTCAAAAAAGAAGAAATTCCAAACTAATTATGCATCTACTACTCACTTACTTGCTGGCAAGAAAGTGCCATCATCTCTACAGACAAAATCTAGTGATGTGGAAACAACAGTGTTTTATATTCCTGGGGTGGATGTAAAGGTAAAAGGAGGGTATAACTCAGCAGGGAAGCACTTGCTCTTTGTCCCTGCTCAAGTAGGGTTGCAAAGCAAATACATTGTTACACTATGTGCAAGTTCATATATACAGAGCGCCTCAGCAAAATCTTTTTTCAGTTGCGTAGATACTGCTAAAATAAGAATAATGATTTCTGTAATACTACACTGAAAACTGATAGATGTTTTTACCCTCATTTTCTTGGGTGGGGAAACAGAAAATCTTCTATATACCATCAGAAATAGTTCTATGTCAAATGACGCTCCATAACAAACAGTGTATGTGATATTACATAATTGTATGCCCTTTTTAAATAAAGGAAGATCCGTTCACTTTTGGTAATTCATGGGAAGGGCAGCTTAGTAGTTGGCCTACTAAAACATAAAGCTCTCTTACTATGTCTTCTGTGTTGCTTACTATAGCAGTCAGAGTCTTGGTATAGAAACTATTTTTTTTTAAGATAATGTTCTCTCAAACACCATCTAACTGTACACTCCCTTGTTTTTTAATCATTGTTTCTATATCCTAGTAAGAAAGGGTCACAACAGAAATGTTCTTGTATTTGTGATTTGAAATCCTATGGAGTAAGAACAGGAAAAATAGGTCACTGCTGCATGGAAACTTCATTCAATTCAGTTGAGGCAATGCCATAAATCAAATGCTCTTCACCTGAAACAGCCTGGCTTTTTTAGTGTTTTGATGTGGAAGGGCTATGTGTGTCCATTTTCTAGTATTCCAGGCTATCTTCTGGGATAACAGTTATGCCTCAGGTCCTGCCTGTTGCTTTTAGTCAAATTTAGGAATAACTAAACATTCTCTATAGCTTTTGTTATGTTCTATATTTTCATTGATAGTGTATTATGCACAGAGAGGAGGTGTGAACTCTTGGAACATTTTATTATTTTTATTTTTTTAGGCAACTTTCTGTATGCCAGTGTTTAGCAGTGGAATAGTTCCACCATGCGCTAAGACAGAAAGCAAGCTATGCGGACAGGAACAAATAGTTGGTGGCACAAGATGCGTATGATGTAACAAAGTGAGGAGCAAGCTTTAGGCATTGTTCCTAAATAGTTCATTTCCTCTGTTTCTCTGTGTTTCCTTGATTATTTTTTTTAATAGTTTATTAATTAATCTATTTTTTGTACAAAGATTTCAGATCTTTATGTGCACCAGCTATATCTGTAGCACAAGAATTGGAATGTAACATATCTTACAATGGTATTTTTGTAAATCATGAAAAAATAAATATTCTTGAAGGGAAGGAGTGACACCAAACTGCTGTATGGAAACTGACCTACTTGTATGAAGTAAATTGATCTTTCTTTGCTTTCCAGTTGCACTACAACTCTAAGACTTTAAAGACTGAATCGCCAAATACTTCCCGAGGATCCTCTTTGCCAAGAACCCTTTCCAAAGAGTCCAAGCTGTATGGTATGAAAGATACTGCCACATCTCCTCCTTTATCTAGCGCTATCCACAGCAAGACTAACACCTTACTTCCTCCCCAACCCCCACCCATCCCATCAGGTACTTAGAGACAATAACCTTCTAAAACTATCATGGATATATATTTTTCCTTCATGTAATCTACTAGCTTTAGATCTGTCTGCACATTACCTGAAGCACTGTATTTATCAAGTCTTAATTTTGGCTGCAGAAACCTGATCCCAGAAGCATGAATGCAGTTCATAAAGGTGCATTTTTAGAAATCTCTTGCCAAACCAGTCTTAGTAATATTTCTGTCATAAGTCACCATATCCCAGTGATGAGCTGCCTTCTCCTGTTTTCATTTAACAAAATAATGCTTATTACTGGAAAGCATTAAGCATCTGTACAAAAAGTGAATGCTGACTGCTTTATTCTTCATAATTCAAGGAAAAAAAAAATCAGATGAATCCTTGCTTCCATACATTACACTATTCAAAGAATACTTTCAGCTTTTAAGTGCTTTCTGCTGCACGAGTAATGTGTAAATTATTGCTTTCTGGAACTAGGTTATTTCTTGTAGTACTGAAGCAGCTGTTTAGATGTATTTGATTAATCAAAATACCAGACAAGTGTCCTCAACTGTTGCAGGCCCTTAAATAACCATGATTTGGAGTAACATGAGTTCTAGTACTTAAAGTTTTGTTTTATCGCCAATGATTCCTGTTTTCAAGCAGGAGTCTGTTGTTACATCATGTCAGATCTAGAGGTACGTAGATTGCACCTCCACACCTCCAACTTCTGAGACATTCACTCTTCTCTTCTTTGGCATTTGAATATCAGTTTAAAAACAAAGCCAAAATTTTGTCAAAATTTGATGAGCAGGCAAAATTAATAACTGATAAAAGTTGTGTGGATGGGTTGTTTGTTTTTGTTGGTGGGGTTTTTTTGTTTGTTTGGGGTTTTTTTGTTTTTTTTTAATAAAAGCAGCAGAGATGCTGGAAGAGAACAGTGAAATGGGGACACCTTCCTCAATTGTCTGTGCTGTTGAGCCATTAGCTATTACTCCTTTAAGTGTCCATCCTCTTTATGATTACTGAATGTTGTATAATCTTGTTTTATACTGCTTTTTTTCAATTTTGTTATGTATTGTCCTATCCTCTTTCCAATCACTGCCTTTTAATTTTTACCATGTCACGTACAGTTACTGAGTCTTGTTGGTTTTATGTCTAAGTTCTACATTTGGTGGGGGCTTACGGAAATTGCACTTGTATGATGATATAAATGTCTCCCAAAACTAGGGACTGCAATTACTGTATTTCTTTATGCCTTGTATTTTTATAAATGTTTATTAGTTCTGAAATGCTTTGAAACACTTTCATTGTTATCTATGTTACTTTTTTTATAATACTTTTTCTCTGGAATGGAAACCACCTTGTCTTATTGTCTTTGGTCTCTAGTAAGAGCAAGATAGGACAGTCTAGTCAGAGGCACTAGACAGAATAGTTTGCACAGAATGAAAATTCAGTGCTTGTTTTTTTTAGCAAATAAAAGGATTTTTAAGCTTTGTTTTAGTTTTTAGTTAATGTTTATATTTTTATTGGAGAACTTAAAATCAGTATCTTCGTTTATCTCCATTCTAATAGCTGTATTTCATAGAGAAAGTAATTGAGCTGGTACTAATACCTTCTGTGCATACTTATATTTTGGTGAGCATGGATCCACGTGCCAGCCTCTTCCACAGATTTAGAAGAAAACAGTCTTTTTATTAGTTTATACTCTGGCTATAGGTCCAAGCTTTTAAAAATGCTCATTTAGAATCTTTAGTTATTCTTTGCATTAATATAGTAGGACTTGTCATTTATAGTTTTACTTTTTCGATGTATTTTCTCAGTTTAAACTGACATTCTTCCCAGGCTCATGTATTTGTTTTTTCCTAATTCCACTTTCACTTCCAGTCAGCTGTGGTTACTTTGCATTGTGTATTTGGAGAAGAATTGTGTGTGTCTGACTTCAGTGCTATTTTTTAAAAAGCAAAATGGTGACAACGTTGTAAGTGTGCTTCGTCAAGAACATGCGCAATGGAATTACGATCAAGCGTGACAGACTAATAGTTGGTTTTGCACAGTTTCTTGGTGAAAGCTTATGGCTTAATTTTTTTGAACTGATCTGATTTATGCCTTTTCAGATGATGATACAGAGAATTAGAGGAAACCGCTGTTAGTTATGAATTACCTTCTAATGTTTATCAGTTACTGTTGAGTGGTATTACATTAGACAAATTTATCTTCTAAATGTTGCAGCCAAAGGGAAAGGAAGTGGTGGAGTGAAAACCGCTAAACTGTATGCATGGGTTGCGCTCCAGTCGTTGCCAGAGGAAATGGTGATTAGCCCATGCTTACTGGACTTTCTAGAGAAAGCTCTTGAAACCATTCCAATTACACCCATTGAAAGAAATTACACCGGTAAGTTGCGTATTTGTATTCTAGTACTCTAGCCTTGTCTTCTGGTGGCATTGAGCTGCTCTTCCCTTTAAATTCCACTTTCTAATGAGTTCTTGTACTTGTTAAAAGCTGTTAGTTCACAGGATGAAGATATGGGACAGTTCGATATACAAGATCCCTTAGAAGAATCCACAACATCGTTAGTATCGTCCTCGACATCAGCATATTCATCCTTCCCTGTAGACGTGGTGGTTTATGTACGAGTTCAGGTGAGGTTTTAACTCAACTTTCAGCATAGTAAGTAACTTCAGTCACAGTCTTTGAGACAATCCATGCTTCTAAGTTTGCATTTTAAAAAATAAAAAATGAACAATATTTTGAAGTGTCCTTTCTGAGATATTAATGCCTAGTGTGATAAAATAAGACTTATTTCAGCAGTTCTGACATATTTTGGTTCCATGGAGACCAAAGAAATGAGCTATTTTGAGAAGTCGCAAAAGCTCTCAACCTTTTTTAATCATTACTTCTTACTAGTCTCTTTTGGAGGTTTTTTTTTTAAATTATCTTTCATAACTAGTATTTCTATCCATTGTTTATAGGTACCATGACAAAACAAAAATAATAATAAAAGATTTTCTCAGTTTATATGGAAAATGTAGGAATGTACAGTTATCATCTACAAGGCATTATTCATACTGCTTAATATTTGACGTGTCTGGGCTTTTTATACATGTAAGAGAGAAAAGTGCTACCGCAGAGTGATTCAGAGCATTCGAGCTTGATCTGAGCATTGCTATTACATTTTTCCTGGTATAAATTTGATTATGTTCCCAAATTGAACAACATATTCGAACGTATGGGGGTTTTTTTTTATGCCTATGAAAATTACCCACAACAATCTGTAGCCTCTCTCAGCTTTTACTTGCAAACTCATCTGGCCAAGAATATGTTGAGGGGAGCTGAGGCTTTTGGCATCACCTCAAGTGATTCTGTATAGTTCTCACATGAGATGAGCTATGAATGGACTTGGGGAGGAGGAAGAGAGGGGGATGTACATGTCCTCTGCTGCATCCAGGCTTCCTGTGTCGAAGTTCTCCAAAAACTGATCCAAATAATAGACCTAGTGTTGGAGGGATTGCCTGAAATTAATGTATCTATATCCATTTGTATACAGTCATCTTACTAATTCTAAAAACCAGTCTGAAAAGGCTGTAATTTGCTTAGATTTAAAAAATAAATAAATGGCACTTTATAAGCCAAATTTGGGATGGTTTTAGTATTTTATATTTGTTCATTGAACGCTTTATTTTCTTTTGTCTTTCAGCCTTCTCAAATCAAGTTCAGTTGCTTGCCGGTATCAAGAGTTGAATGTATGCTGAAGTTGCCTTCCCTGGATCTTGTTTTCTCTTCAAACCGAGGAGAACTGGAAACATTAGGCACAACGTACCCATCAGAAAATGTGTCAGTTGGTGGCAATACTTCACAGAGTGGCTCAAAGAATTCAGTTAGTAAATCTGGAGCACCAGGTAATATGTATATGAATGTTTATACTATATACAGCTTGTAGCATAAATAAATATAATGTTCTGTTGTCTAAAATTAGAGCTTTTACACACCTTAAGGCTAGACATTTATGTATGAGTGAGTTTCAGTAGGATTTTTTCATGTTGTATCAGTTTCCCGTAAAAGCTTGCACAGATACAGTATATTGGAGTTTTTTCTTGCATTGGTTAAGCAAGTTCAGTTATCTCTTATAGAAGGCTAGCATCAATACATAAAATATTTAAGCTGCATTGCAGCTACAAGGGCATAATTCGATGTGCGTTTGGTCTGTTTAATATTGCTGTTAAGTCAGTATTATTTCACGTTTGAAAATGCTTTCATACTAAAACTAACTTTTGCAAAAAAAATTTGTCTTCAGGTTCATCACCTGGACTAGGCAGCCCTCTTGGCAGAACACGGCACAGCAGCAGTCAGTCAGACTTGACTACTTCTAGTAGCAGCTCTTCAGGCCTGAGCTTTACTGCCTGCATGTCTGACTTTTCCCTTTACGTGTTCCATCCATATGGAGCTGGAAAACAAAAATCTGCTGTCACTGCTCTAACCCCTGGATCAGGAGCTTTAGGTACAGAACAAGTTTTTGTTTGCTTTAATGAACATTGTTCAAGTTTGGCATGGTTTTCTGAACTGAAGATTTGAGAAGGTCACAGAAGATTAAACTTTTTCCTTTCTATTTCTAGGTAATGTGGATGAGGAACCAACTTCGGTCACTGGCCGGAAGGATTCTTTGAGCATTAACCTTGAGTTTGTGAAAGTCAGCCTGTCACGAATAAGGCGTTCAGGAGGTTCCTCCTTTTTTGAGAGTCAGTCTGCAAGCAAAGCTACCAGCAAGATAGATACTACCTTGATAAACATATCTGGTAAATGCTTGTTTCATTTTAATTCCATCTGTTCAGCTAATCAGAGAACTGCTGTTCCAGTGACAGACTTTACTCTCAGCAGCTTTTGTAGATGTTATATGAGAGTCACCTACTTGTAGTGTGTAGTAAAATTTTTGCTTTTTTGAGTGAAGTAGGGATTGGTACATTAAATTTTAATGGTACTTGGAGTACCTATTTGCAGATGCACCTTTTTTAGCCTCTTGATTCATTTAATATAACTAAATGGGCTTGCTCAAACAGGTCCCTGACACCAGTCTGTGTGACTTAATGTGACCATTGAATGTTTTGAGATTGTACTGGCTGTGGCTAGGATGGAGTTAGCTTTCTTCATAGCCGCCCATATGGTGCTGTGCTTTGAATTTGTGGCTGAAACAGTATTGATAACACCAATGTTTTGGCTACTGCTGAACAGTGCATGCACAGCCTTAAGGCCTTCTCTCTTTCCCACTCTGCCCAGGAGGGGAAACAGCTAGGACAGCTGACCCAAACTGATCAAAGGGATATTCCATAGCATATGAGGTTGTGCTTAGTAATAAAAGCTCAGGGAAAGGAGGAGGAAGGGGGGATATTAGTGGTTATGGTATTTGTTTTCCCAAGCAGCTGTTAGGTGTGCTGAGGCTCTGCTTTCCAGCAAATACCTAAACATCTGCCTGCCAACGGGCAGTGAATTCAAGCAGTGAATAATTTTTGTTTCTTCACTTGCATGCACAGCTTATGCTTTCCCTGTTAAACTGTTGCTACTTCAATCCACGAGTCTCCTTGTCTTCCTTCTGTTTTCTCCCTTTCCCAGAGGAGACTGGAATGAGTGAGGAGCTCGGTGGGCATTTGGCTGTTAGCTGTGGCCAACCTACCACAGAGATAAAGCCTAAATAGTTTGTGTTTAGTCAGCTTCAAGTTACATGTCGTTTTAGTTGTATTGCAGATATTTCTGTCAGGTATTATCAGAAGGAAGTGATTTCAAGTCATTATTTCGGAGTAAACAGGTATTTCACAGATCTCTTTTGTTACCTGAATAGGATAAAATATTTTACACTCACCCTTTTTTCCTTTTTTTTATATGAAAACTAGAAATAGTCTAGTTTTCACACCATCTCCCTTGGGGGGGAGGGGGTGGAATCAAAATGGATTATGTAGCACAATTAAATGTGGTATTAAATCTCCAGGATCACAAGCTGCCTTTTTAGTGTTCTTCTTTATCTCTTTGGGGGTTTTGTTGTTGTTTCTTCTTTCTTAGTCTGATATGTGCTGTGTGTTATTATCTTAATTCTGGCTGCGCTGCTGCATGTCTAACTTGGTGAGGTAGTTCTGCAGTCTGTGTTCAGTTACTAGTTGTCAAATTTCACCACCTTGCTACCTGGTGCCTATGAAGCTACAGTGAGAGTTGGACTCCTGAATACTCAAGGAACCTTAAAGTGGGGTTTAAAGATTTGTTATTCATTTATTTTCCCCCACTGCACGTAAGATCTTGACTTACTGGGCAAACAGCAGAATGGTTGTGATTATCTGCCATTAAAGCCCTCGGATGAGGAGTCTGAGGCACATACAACACAAGTAGGACCCAACATCAGTTACATTCTTAGGTTCCATCTTGCCTTTATAAAATGTGTTTGTATCTAATATTGGATTTGGAGAAATGGCAACACCTCAGGAAAACTATTTTTTCATTACAGCAGAGACTATGCTGCTATGTGAAGAAGTATTTGACTGTATTGAACACCTATTAATTAGATTTGGTTACCAAAACCTGTTACTACTGAGAGTTTACAGTTGTGTGTATATACTTTTTCTTTTTCAGCTGTCTGTGATATAGGGTCTGCTTCTTTTAAATACGATATGCGCCGACTCAGTGAGATTCTAGCCTTTCCAAGGGCTTGGTACAGGAGAAGCATTGCTAGACGGCTTTTCCTAGGTGATCAAACAATAAATCTGCCAGGTAAGATGCTGCTTCTTATCATGAAAAACCTTTTTGTACAAGGAGTTATAGTAGGAATTTTATAAACATTTATTACCTGCGTGTTATTACGTATGTGACTAGATACAAATGTATTATAATTTACTCAATATGCAGTCACTCTAATAAGTTTAATAGAAAATCCTAGAAAGAAGAAATGGAAAAATTCTAAAGTAGGTCATTGAATTATTTAAAGAGCTTATATTAATGAAGACAGTAGAAAACCTTTAGTTATGATAAATTAAATACATTTTGACACTCTCCAAATACTTCTTAGTATATGGGAGGATATTGTTAAACAAAAATTAATTCGTTTTTCTGCCTTTCATGTGCTGCTTTTTTTTCTAGTAGCATCGGGTCCTGGAACGCCAGATTCAATTGAAGGGGTAAGCCAGCATCTTTCTCCTGAATCATCACGGAAAGCGTACTGTAGGACATGGGAGCAGCCCTGCCAATCTGCTTCATTTACACACATGGCACAGTCACCTAATGTTTTTAGTGAACATAATGCAAGCAGCAGTATGTCACCTGGAACAGCATCTCATAGCTTAAAGTCTCCAGCTGTTACAAGATCCAGGAGTGTGTCTGACTCTTCAGTGCCTCAGAGAGGTTAGTAGACAATGACTTCTTCAGTTTTTTAAAGTATTTCCCTCAGTTGTATGAAAAAAGTAGTCATTACTGCTTTGTAAAAAGCAACCATAAAATACTCTTTTCCACTGTGTGTGGGAGTGGACAGTCAATGGCTTAGAGAAAGGAAAATGTCTGAAATGGATGAATCAAAGTGTAGTTCGTTAGCATACTTTCTATGAAATTGGACTTTCTTTTACTAGAGCAGGAGTTGTTTAGCTGGGATTAGATGAGTTCTCCAGCTTAACATGATTGCATTGTCATCTTCTTGGCTCTTCTCATCCAAACAATTACCATGCCCTTAGCAGAGGGTCCATGTCACAGCTCACAGGTGAGGTCAGTTACTTCATTTCATCTGAGACTTCGGGCTCATACTAACAGGTCTAAATAAGGATAGTTTCTATATAAGAAATAAAGTAACTTTTACTTTCTTTTACTTCAAATGTTACTGTATTGTATTTTACAGCAGTGTAGCACTGGCTGTGTGGAACCACGACATTATGGCATTAGATATAGATAGGAGATTTAGAAGTATGGTACTTATTTTAGTCAAGGAACTATCTGTGAGAAAAGAAAGGACAGGTATTTTGTCTATTTCGAATGCAAACAAGATGTTATATGTGATCGTTTTTTAGGAGAAGACACAGTTGGAGAAGGATTTATGGCTGGTAGAGTGGTTTGTTAATAGGAAATGCAATTTTGCACAGGCTTATAAGTGTATTGCCAGGGTTTTTGTGAGAAGAGCAAGGAAAACCCTAATACTTGAAATTCTGACTTGGCACTTGTGCAGATAACTGCTACCTGAATATTCAAATACTAATAATTCATTTTCTGAATACACTGGTATTTTTAAATAGCTAAATAGTTTCAAATACGCTCTTGCATGACTGACTGCAAATTAAAAATCATTCCTCTTAAAGATGCTAGTAAAAATAAATGTGTAAAATGAGTCAATTTTTATGATAACTAAAGCAATGCATATTGCAAATCCTCTAGTTCCCACTTATCCTCACTCGTAGTTTTGTGGTGCTCCTTAAATACAGTGGTAGTCTGTCCTTTTGTAATATGTAGAATGGATATATTCTGCCAGTTTTTCCTAGCATGTGGAATAATTAAAATTTTTGTCTACTTTTTTGTTTAGATACTCTCTCAAAAACATCAACTCCATTTAATAAGTCAAATAAAGCTGGAAGCCAGCAAGGAACACCGTGGGAAACACTGGTTGTATTTGCTATGAACCTAAAACAATTAAATGTTCAAATGAATATGAGCAATGTAATGGGCAATACTACGTAAGTATAAAACAAGATCAATGATGTTTTAACAGATGGTGTTGTTTTGGGGGCAAAAAGACGTTTTCCCCACAGGCTGTTAACAGCCTCTTGTCTTCTAGCTTTAAAATCCTAAATTTTCCAGTTTTGAACTGTGAAGCCCCTCATGAATACTGGTAGATGCTTAATCCTGAAGTCACATATGCCTATGTTATTTACTGCTTTACAGTAAATAATTTTCAGTTTCTCTTTCGACAGCATGGAAAACTGTTGTCTATTTTCACCTCTCTTCTAGGTGGACCACCAGTGGTTTGAAAAGCCAGGGTCGTCTATCTGTGGGTAGCAGCAGAGATAGGGAAATTAGCATGTCTGTTGGCTTGGGAAGATCACAGTTGGACTCCAGAGGGGGAGTTGTTGGAGGTACCATAGATGTTAATACCCTGGAGATGGTGGGTAAGTTGGAAAGCTGCCTGGTATTACTATATGCTCTAGACAATAAATGTGAAAAACTAAAGAATATACACAGTACCTTGCTTTGTGAATCTGCTAGTGTATAAAAACTTTGGATTCTTACTTGTGCATTCTGACTATGAAACACACTTTGAACTGAAGGGATAGCCTTCTGATCAGGGGCTGATTCAGTCGCAGGGTTCTCTAAAATTACACTACCTAGTTGTGCAACCCTCCAGCCCCCTTCAGCTGTCCGGACAAATGCCAACTGAAAGATTTGATAGCATTTCAGCTCCTCCTAGAATTTCACAAGTGCTTACGATCTGGGAAATGTAAAACTGGCTTTGGAAAGAGGCTGGGTGTTCTGGTGTACACCAGAGTCGTGACCTCCTCATGAATCTGAAAAAACCAGTGCTTTCTCAGCCCCTCTGTTTCATGTGGATGGCATAAGTGTGATATCACTGGAAAAATAGTTTTTCTTATCTTTAATGCTGTATTTCTGTATCACTTTGGTTCCATTTCAGCTCATATTTCTGAACACCCAAACCAGCAGCCCAGTCATAAAATTCAAATTACCATGGGTTCTACTGAAGCACGTGTGGACTATATGGGGTCCAGTATCCTAATGGGAATCTTCAGTAATGCTGATCTTAAACTACAGGATGAATGGAAAATTAATCTGTATAATGCTTTGGACTCGAGCATCTCTGATAAAAGGTAATACTACTCCTTGTGTTTAAAATGTGTAATGTTTGATAAGGCCAATGTCTGCCTATATGTCTTCTGTCCAGTATTGCTAACCAAAAATGTAAGCATCTGCTAGAAAGCAAAGGGTTCGTTGGTGGTTTTTGTTTGGGGTTTTCTTGTTGTCAGTAGGAAACAGATCAACTGCTAATGTTTTTGCTATTTTTAATATCTAGTGAGATATTTGTCCATGGGGACTTGAAATGGGATATCTTCCAAGTGATGATTTCAAGATCAACTACACCAGACCTAATAAAAATAGGAATGAAACTCCAGGAGTTCTTTACTCAGCAGTTTGATACAAGCAAGCGAGCTTTGTCCACTTGGGGACCTGTTCCTTATCTCCCTCCCAAGACAATGGCCAACAACTTAGAGAGAAGCTCACATGAGCAATGTAAGTCATACAAAAAATAGTATACTTCCCAAATAGGATGCCTTAATTGCAAAAATTCATCTGAGCGACTTTATACATGCAAAGATATCTATTTGACTTGAAATAGTATCTTCAGTACATTTTTCCTGTAAATTTCAGCTGGCAATAACCTTTCAATGAAGAATGCAAATGTCTCGAGCACCCTGCTAGACCTGGGGTACAATAATGACTTAGATTATCTTATTTTCGGGTTTTAGTTAAAATGCATTTTTGTTTAAAAAATAAAAAAATCTTTTTTGCAGTTTTCAAACTATTTCAATAGAGTTGAAATAGTTTTCAAAGTCTGTTTTGAAGTCTATTTCATAAAAAAACATTTCTACTTTGAGTAGCAGTGGAAGTGTGATGTTACTCTTACTTTCTATTAATCATGAGCTGAAACCATCATTTGTCTGAACACAATGAGTCATTGATTTCCAAGTATGCTTGTTCAGGTACTGTTAAGCTACAACCACCTTAGACCACAAAAATGAAACAGTGTCAATAAAATAGATTAGAAAATATCACTCATAATTCCACATTTTATTAAAAATATAGATATGGCACTAATCCTTCCTGTATATTTCTCTTTCCTAAAGTTTGTTCTTACTCTTGCATGTTTACTTTCTAGTCTTGGATGCAGCCCATCATCGCCATTGGCCAGGAGTTTTGAAAGTGGTATCTGGGTGCCATATATCCTTATTTCAGATGCCATTGCCGGAAGATGGAATGCAGTTTGGAGGATCCATGAGCCTGCACGGAAACCATATGACACTGGCTTGTTTTCATGGACCTAATTTCCGCTCAAAATCGTGGGCCTTATTTCACCTTGAAGAACCCAATATTGCATTTTGGACAGAAGCCCAGAAAGTTTGGGAAGATGGTAATTTAAACCATTTCCTCCATTCTTAAAACTCATTTAAAGGAATTTATAGAAGTTATTGATACATAAGAAGAAATCAAAGAAAAACTTATTTTCTTTAAGTCTTAATCAAGATTATTTCCCCAAAATATACCACTTACCTAAAATAATGATCTGTTCCCTCTCCATCTCTACCCAGTTTGCTTTCTTTGTGGAATAATGCAAAGTACTTTTTCAAATATACTAGATATGTCCCTCATAATATGCCTACAAAGTGGATTGTCTGCCTTGTTAACAGCATGTCTGTGTTTATGTAGTCCTTTGTTTCTGTATGATGAATTTTGATGGTCGTATTGCTTATATTTGGCTTCATATTGAGAAGTTTTTACTGTCTGTAGCTACTGAGGATTTGATTTTTCTGTTGTTTGCAAGCTTTATGCCAGTTTTTAATGCCACTGGCTACTAATTATTCATGTTAAATACCTGTGAAAGGAGAAATCCTACTACCCTTACCAAGCTGCTTTTTCCATTTTTTTTCTCTCTTACCCCATGCCACCCACACTTGCAACGCAGGTACTAGTGAACACTCCACATATATCGTACAAACCCTGGACTTTCATTTGGGCCATAACACTATGGTCACCAAACCGTGTGGAGCCCTCGAAAGCCCTATGGCAACAATCACAAAGATAACAAGGCGCCGCCACGAAAACCCCCCACATGGAGTTGCCAGCGTGAAAGAGTGGTTCAATTATGTTACAGCCACAAGGAATGAAGGTTAGATTCATGTTCATTAAGTTTTGGGATTGCTCTGCTGGCTGGGCAGTGCAGATTGGGCTGTTTAAAAGCTGCTAAATTTCAAGTGGGCTACAGGGAGAAGGGAATTTGAGATAATGGAAGTTGTTCCTACTTGAGAACCTTATGGTGAACTGTGGAACGAAGCATAGCAATATGCTGAACAGCTGGAAGTGTTACTGAGCTGTCCTTTTTCAAACTGCAGTAAAGCAAAAACATTCTGTTAGTGTACAGGACGTTTATGTATCTGGCATTGCAATAGTTTTAGTCTTTTCCTCTTTCATTATATATGCAAAAAAAGTTCTTGTTTCATGTCCAGTTGTGATCTTGTAATGTGAGGATATATTTCACTGTATATGAAGGATATATGGATTAAGTTGAAGTGGGAATATATTTTAGGCTTCTGTTACCATTTACGACTAACATTTCAAAATTACTCATCTGCGTAAAGCTGTTTAACCTTCAGCTGCTTCTAG
Source organism: Haliaeetus albicilla (assembly GCF_947461875.1). Classification (NCBI taxonomy): domain Eukaryota; kingdom Metazoa; phylum Chordata; class Aves; order Accipitriformes; family Accipitridae; genus Haliaeetus; species Haliaeetus albicilla. The sequence goes on along the minus strand of NC_091483.1, from coordinate 2,805,637 downwards.
GCCTTAAAACATTTTGACTCGTATCTTTAAATCATTGCTAATTGGAAAATAAAACTTTCAAGATAATGTTAAAAGAAATCTTAAAATACAGCTGTTGCTATTTCACTCACAAACCATAGAATCAGTAGATGATACCAGTAGCATTTCTGTGAAAGGGTGAATAGCAGAATACAGCATATAGTGAGAAATGAGCAGATGATAGTTTCTTGAAAAAAAAACATTTAAAATTATTGATATACTATACTAATATTTTTTTTTTTTTGAAAGACACAACAGGTTGTAGTGGCTGAAGCTCATAAATAGAGGCGCTGTCTGTTACATGTTTTTATGCAGCCCTGTTTTGCTACATCCGGAGCATTTAAGTATATAAACAACAACATTTAATTGTTGGACCTTTTGTAGCCATGCTTTTGGGAGCAGGATAAAGGATATGATCTTCATAGTAATCATACACCAGCAGTTTTACAATGAAATAGTAACCTTTCTTAACTTTTTTGTCTTGTCACAATTTTAAGAACTGGAAACTAATTCCGGTTGTTGTATGTGTACTGTGGTAAAAGTCTTGTGACAGATTTGGATTCCTGGTCAACAGTGATTTCTGACAGCAATGCTGCCTCAGTGAATTTAGGTATTACCTGTATTAATCAGAAACATTTCTTTTCATTTTAAGTACTACCATATTTTCAAACATAAAGGGCACACTTTGAACCCATACGGTCTATATCTTAACTGAAAGCTCATTACTAGAACAGAGTTGTGATAGGGTGGTCAGAGGAATAAAATTTGGATTTTAAGCTTCCAAAAAACTAACAAAGTGCTTAGATGTTATGGTACTGACACTTATTTGCTCCCCCCTTCTTAATTATGACATGCATTTTGTGAAAATTTGTCACGCTTTGTGCTGACAAGAACCTTTTTTTAATAAAGACTACTGAATTCAGGAATTTCCCATTGTCCATGTAGAGTTAAACCTGCTTCGAAATGTGGATGCTAACAACCCAGAGAGCAGCACAACAGTGAAAAGCTCAAGCTTGCTAAGTGGCTTCAGAGGTGGCTCCAGTTACAACCATGAAACTGAAACCATCTTTGCATTGCCGAGAATGCAGCTGGATTTCAAATCTATTCACGTTCAAGAGCCCCAAGAGCCTTCGTTACAAGGTGCAGTAAACATAATTTGTTTTTTCTTGATCCAAAGCTATTTCTCGTAAATGAGGGGTTAAATACAAAGCTACCGTGCTGATAAGAGGATTTAATCTGAGAATTACTGCAGATCTGCAAGAAAGCATACCATTTCATAATAAAATGTAGAGGGAATTCTGTTGAGAGAGTGAAGATCTAGTCCAGAGACTGGTCACTGTAGAAAAAACTTACTAAGAGAAATGAATATGAACATTTCAGCTAGGTTGGCTGTTTTTAGGGGGTTGACTTTCTTATTTTTATTAAAATGTTAAAGAGGAGGGCCATTCTGACAAAGGGAATATGAGCTAGGTACCTAAATTTTATGCTCGTTTTCAAAATGGTATCTTCAGACTGCAGTTGGAACTGGTGGGACATAAGACTTGTGAAGGTATAAGACATTAATGTAGATGTTTATCTTGGCTGAGCTGTGGTTTTACTCCATACCTGCTCCTGGACAATACTGCTAGATAAGTCAACCCGTTGGGTTTTAGTTGTTTTTTTAATAGCCAAACTAGCAAAATCTGCTATCAGCTTTTCTTACTGTCTAAAATCATGCACTGTTAGCACAGCACAAGCTAATGATACTGCTCTAGGTTGACTTTCCATGTTGAGGATGATCCAGGTTGCTGCTTGGTAGTATTTCTTTATTTTCAACATCCTTTATAAAATACCAGAAGTTACTGTGATGGGAAAACTGTTTAAAAAATGTTGAGGCTGCTCAACGCAGATGTTAATTGTGGTCTTTCTTCTCTTTTGAGTCTCTGGTGCAGTAACAGCAATGTCATTTGAAAATGATTTGTATTCGAATTCTGTGTACTTTCGTGTGTACTGTCTGTACTTATAAGGGTATTAATACTATTTTTATCTGACTGTAGATACAAGTGTTAAACCAAAGGTGGAATGCAGTGTAGTAACTGAATTTACAGACCACATTTGTGTAACTATGGATGCTGAATTGATCATGTTTCTGCATGACTTGGTATCTGCTTACCTAAAAGAAAAAGAAAAAGGTAAGTTGTTATTTATAAGGTAACGCTTGTCTGACAATCTGCAGTTGTCAAACTTTTTGATGGTAAGTATCTCCATATTTTTTAATGGAATTGACTTGTTAAAAATGGATTTAATTTCAAAAAAGTTAAGCCTGATTTTGCTTCCATTGAAATCAACAGAAGTAGTATTAAACGTTCTTGAAATCTGGGCTTAATGCTATGAAATGATAGTTACCTCTTTTTCAGTCACTGATAAGTGAAACTTAACTACACAATAGCAAAACGTTTTTTCTGGGTTATTTTAGACTGAAAGTCAAGATGTATTTTGGCACTTCTTGGAAAGTGCAACATCGTCCAGGAAATAACTTGAGCTGATTTTAAGTCAGCTGCTGTAGGACTGGAAGCAGAGTAGTTTTGCATACACACTTACAAACCTCGTGGTGTCACTAGGCTGACGTGCCACCACTGTGCCAGGAGCTGTACTAGTATCTCTGCGTGGCACTTTGCTGCACTGTGCAGGTACAGCAGGTTGTTCAAAACCAGTTCAGTCACCTCCAATGCAGCACCTATGTGCAGTATGCTGCAGAGAACAGAGATAACTCCTGGATTTCTGTTCCTTACCCACTACTGATGAGCTTCTGCCTAAGTCATAATCTTGCTCCTATTTTGACAGCTGGTGTTTAGTTTAACTTTCTTTTTGTAAGATGGTACATGCAGATGAAAACTGTTAGAAAGCTACATTACTTTTATTGCAGTCCTTTCATCAGTGGAGTTTCTTTAGAGACATGGTTTTTTCTGACTTCAGAATGCTTCACTTTTCCACACGAGTATGTTCAGTTGCAGCATTCGAATTTGGCACATGCATTTTTAAGCAATATGTGGTCTTCGCTAAGAAGAGCAAATTGAAGACAAGTGAGTTTGATGTCTACGTAAAGTGTGCCAAACACAGAGTGATTTTTGTTGTTGCAGACTTAGAGTGAATAAACAGTGCAGTACTGAATGACTGACTGCACTCTACGATTACCTGCATGTTGAAGGGAAGGTCATCACCTAGTGGCTTTAATGCTTTACAAGTAATTGCTGCCACGAGCATCTAAACCCTACTAAACTAATTAAGATTTGGAAAAGATCGTAACAGCACTGTTGATTATCGATAAAATTATTTCAGATGTTACATTTACTATAAGTATTATATAATTCCGTATTATATCAGAAGAGACGTCATTACTGAAATTAAAAGCTGCTTATTTGTTTTACAACTTCTGATCTTATAATTTTCCACATTCTGCCACAGCAATCCTACTCTAGACTCTCATTTCTATACATTTTTCTTTAAAGGCTGCCACAAGAGTAATGTAACACAGTAACATATGTGTAAACGATGAGTTACTACTATAGTGAAAGTCGCATATTTTGTTTTTCTGGTGTGTGTGAAATTGTGTTGTGCATAGTAGTTTGCATTTATTACTGTGATGTTACATTTATTCATGTGATGTAACATGACGTGATGTATAAATGTAACCCTTATGTGATGTAAAACACATTAAATTCAGTATTTTGAAAGTTTATAACTAACGTATCAAAATTTCTTTATGTGTAATTGTGTACAACAAAGCTAGGAGTGCTTTCTAAAAGCACTTTATAGTAAAATGACCAACAAGTGCAGAAACTAACAAAAAGGGAAGATAACTATTTTTGGTTGAACTTTGTCAAAAAATTTGTTTTCAAGATATCTTAAATCAAAATTCAATCCAAATTCACAGATTTGTTTTTATTTTATAAAATACGTTGTTTGGAGGAGAAGGTCCTGCTGTTCCTTTTCTGTATCCCAGGACGTAAAACTCAAGACATGTGTTCGGGTCCCCTTGATGCCTTTGGACAAAGATTTAATTCAACTATTCCGCCACCATCTTCCTCCTCAGAGACTAACTACTCTGTCAGTCTAAAAAAATTCTCTAAACTAGGAGCATGTCTGAATTTTGCTTATGGAATGCGATGTGCTTTGTTGAATTTGAAAGAAAGCCCCTGTATATGGATGCTTTGGGCCGGCAGAGAGAAGGAAGAATCCCACATTCCAGTGTTATCCAGTGTCTATTACAGTTTTCGTAGGATATTTTTTACTAGCACTTTGTTCAAACCAAAGCTGTTTGCCAGAAATTCTGTAATACTGAAACACAAAGTGGTTCTCTTTTTTTTCTGAGATTTGTGCTTTTGTTTTATTTAAATGATGTACAAAGAGAATTCAAGTGAGATGCTCATGACTGACTGGTATGGGGTTTTTCCTCTCTCCACTTTGTAGCAATTTTTCCTCCTCGCATTTTGGCTGCTCGTCCAGGGCAGAAAAACTCCGTTGGTGTTATTGAGGACAGCTCCACTGACAAAGAGGCAGAGGAAAGCATTACTTACACTACAGTCGACTGGAGAGAATTTATGTGCAATACTTGGCATTTGGAACCTACGCTCAGGTAACAAGCAGCCTTATCTACAGTCTCCTTCTCTCTGCATTTTATCTCTGGGTACTGTCCTGCAAACGACAAGTGTTTCCACACTGATGCTGTTCAGCTGCTAAGAGGATCAATCGTGTGGATGCTGTTAACGCATTTGTCTTTGGCTACTAGCGCTGCTAGGGAAAGATACCTGCTCCAGGACATGACGAAGCTGGGTAACACAATTATCTATTACGTCAGTTTACTTCTAGATTAGAATTTATGCAGATTAAAGATACTGTTGGAGGCTCTTCAAAATTAGCATACAGTAAAATTAAACTCACTAAGGACCACAGATGACTGTTTCACTCTGTCCTACAAGAGTCCATTTTCTGCCACATGGTTTTTAATCTTGCAGTTTTCCATTTTCAGTATTCGTTTTAGTTCTTCTTTAAGCAGTCACCTTAAAATAAAAAAGCACTATATACTAGTTGCTATATGGCAGCTTAAACTTAGCACAGAAGAATAGCATGTATAGCAGCAACTCACTGCTCTCAATACACACTTTCAATCACACAAAATGACTTTTCTGTATGTCAGGGTCTGTTTGTTTTTTAACCTCTGCTGACACTGCTGGAGCACCTGTGTTCATTCACGTATCAAAACAACACATCAACCCAGGCCAAACAAATCTTGACTGTTGGCAACATTTTGTGTTGGCAGTAATAATAAATCAATTTAAATGTGATCTGGAGGCAGCCCAGTCTGGTTTTTTTGCCTCCTTGAGCATCCTCTTTGAGAGCATGTTCCATTGGTCATCTTCAGCTCATCTGTATAAATTAAGTTCGAAACCCATGTTTGCTTGTTGGACTTAAGCTGGTCAGAAGTAACAGTGTTAAAAATGGATGTTTTTTCATACAAATGCCAGTTGCTCTTTTTATATATTTGAGATTGAGTCCCCTATTTATTGTTTTTTAGATTAATATCCTGGACTGGGAGAAAAATTGATCCTGTTGGCGTTGACTACATCCTCCAAAAGCTGGGCTTTCACCATGCAAGGACTACTATTCCTAAGTGGCTGCAGCGTGGTGTCATGGATCCTTTGGACAAAGTTTTGTCAGTCCTTATAAAGAAACTTGGTACTGCACTACAGGATGAGAAGGAAAAGAAAGGAAAAGACAAAGAAGAATACTAGAAGTATAATGTGACAACCGTAATTCCGTTTGATTTTATCAAAGTGTTTTATTGTAAGAATTTAAATATGGTTTAAAGAGAAACCTAACAGCTTTTTGCTACTCTATTTAAAACTTACATTGTGAGTAACTGTTTACCGTGGTACATGATACCATTCTGTATTTGAAGTTACTGCATGATGATGACCAATGTATATTCTGTGAAGGAATAGCTGGAACACTGTAAATCTGCTCCTCAGCGCCCTCCGTTTTATCATGTGCAATACAATTCCTGCATCTTTAAAATACTTGCAGATTAACTGTGAATTTTCATAAACTTTATTTGCCATAACACAAACCCCTCGTTGATGTGACCGGTAATTGATTTGTCAATGTAGACTTGTGTAAATTATATATATATATAACTTATGAAACTGTGATTGCCTTAGTGCTAAAAATCATTGTTTATTACACTTGTAATAAAATTTAACTACTGTACAGGGCTTTTTGATGTTGTTGTTTCAACGTCCTTGATTAAAAAAAAAAAAAAAAAAAGGCGTTTTTAAGTGTAGCTTTGCATCGAATTATCACTTACGCTGAGGCGCGTCTTCCACACGCCAGGGGCGAGGCGGGGGCCGCCTCACACCCCAAAGGCGGGAAACCGGCCTTCCCCCCTCGCCTCCCCCGGGCAGCTGGAACAAGGCGCCGCCAGCTCCTGCTCCCGACCGCTAGGAAACTGTGAGCAGCCCTACCCGGCGCCCAGCCGCCGGGAGGAAGCGGCGGCGGCGGCAACGGCGACGCCGGCCCCGCCGGCCGGTGCTTCCCCGTGCCCCGCTCACCGCTGCGTGCCCCTGCCGCAAGTGGGTCGGGGCGCGGCTGCGGCCGGCGGAGCCGATGCCGGCCCGTGACGCCTCTCGCCGCTCCCGGTTGCCGCTTCGCTCCGGTGGGTGGCACGGGAAACCGACCAGACAGCGTGGGGTGGGGGCCGGTCGGCGGCCGCTGCTGCGCCAAGGAGGGGGCTGGCGTTCTCCCTCGGCCGCGCCGCGCCGTGGCGGGCAGCGGGGCTCTCGGCGGAGGTATCCCCCCCCCTCTTTTTTCCCTCGACGAAATGGAGGGGCCGGGTGGAGGCGCCGCCGCCCCTAACATGCTGGCGGTGAGGGGGGGTGGCAGCTGAGGGACGGCTTTGCGCTTCGGCCGTTGGAGCGCACCCCTCAGGGCCGAGAGGGGGCAGGTGCCCCGCGCCTCCTCCCTCCATTTACCTCAGGCGAGCTCCACCTGCCCGTCGGGTGTAAACTCTGCGGCACCGCCCGGGCGGCCGAGCCCGGCAGGTGTGGGTTTTCTCACAGCACAGGGAGCGGAGAGGAGAGCGGGTACTAAAGCCTTCTGCTCCAGTGCTAGCTCCTCCTGGAAACTTGAGAGGGATCAGCTTTGCTGCTTTAGTTCTTGCCTCGCTCCCCGCAGAGCCGGCTGGGGGGTTGTCGTTCTTGGAGCCGGGGGCAAGACGAGGCGCAGAGGGGCATCACGCGTGGGGAAGGTGGTTAACTAACTGGAGAAGGGGCTCCGAACCTTGCGGTGCCGGCTGGGGAAGGGGAGGGATGGGAAGGATGCTGGGTTCTTGGTTCTTTTGCTCCGGTGTGCGGGGAAGCGGCTTAACTAAGAAAAACGGAGAAAACATCTCGTAACTTTACTGTTAAATTTATTTAGGTTGATCCAAAATGACTAGCAGCAGCAGCTGGTGTCAGAGTGCTGGAATACCCCCCTCTGACTCCATGCAAAAGCCGACTTCGCCAGCTCGGGCTCCTAGGCAGCCACCTTCAGAGGTGCTTTCTCAGTCTGTAAGGCCAAAACTTCCACCTTCTGAGAGGTGCGCTGTACCAAAGGTGACACAAAATCCAGGTATACGTCTCTGTTTGTATACTGAGATTAGCTATTAAAATACACTGTTGATGTTGGTGAATAAGTAACTTTGTGATTTTTCTCTTTTTTGAAAGGTTGCGACCCTCTGCTGCTTTTTCTTACCGTTGTACTTTCTTAAGTGACTTCTTTAGCATCTGCTCGACCTTGTTCCTTTCTTTCCTATGTCCTTTACTGGAAGTTTGTTAGAGTAAGATTTTTTTGTAGGGTGGGCTATATAGTCTGCTGCGTTTCATAATTATAAATTCCAAGTTACACATTAAAAGTGTGGTAGAGGTTGCCAAAATATAGAACATGTGCTGCTTCATGAATTTTCATAGAAGAAGTTTTAACTGCGGTTCCAGATGTCCTGGGATGTTTTTGAGTTCTGTCTCGCCAAATAGTTGTATTGAGGTGAAGTCACCTATTTATGAACTTAGTTTACTTTAGTTCTTCTTGGCTGGGAGATACTTGTGCCTGAGTATATGGTAACCTGTCCATCCTAGAGTTGATACAGGGAAAAAGATTTCATTTTTTTCTCTCAGAGCTAACGGAACACACCGATCCTTCACAGAAGTAGATGCTGCAGGAAATGTTAATTGGTTGTTCTGTAGGAGATCTCCAAGTCAAAGACAACTGTCCAGATATAGTGTGCTGCTTGAAAAAGTTTGTATTTTGAATGAAACTCAGAAGTGTGGGTTTGCCTTAAGACTACTCCTCAGAATTTATAGAAGTCTTTTATGACTTGACTAACTTGCTTCATATTGCCCTCTGAAGAGCCTAAGGGCTCTGTGCTAGGACAGATGAAATATCCACCCACCTGCTCTCCTGGTTCCCAGTGTGGTTAATCATGGGCGTGGGGAGGACCTGGAGGGTCAGGGTGGGTGTGCAGTGCAGCTCTCCCCATGTTCTGTCCTGGCCACTTCAGCTAGAGGCGCTGTCTCTGTATTAGGCAGCTCTTTGTGGGTGGGTTTCTTTTTCTTTGAATGAGTTATCTGCTTTTTGAATAATGTGTGTGGTTGCCTAAACTTTTTATAGTGTTTTACGACAGGGTGTTCACTGCTTCATAGTTTTGTGTGAAAAAACCATATGCTCCATTGTTTTTAATCTGCCATCAGCAACTTTCAGTTGATGGCTGGTTTGCAGGGGAGGGGGAATACATGTTGTATTTACATGTAATGTCTGTCTGTATTCAGAGGTTAATGGATTTAGTACTCAATGCTTTGATACTTTTAAAAGAGGAGGTACACACTGTTTCAGAATTGCTGGTGTTGTTAATGTAGGATTCAGTACAAAGCCAGTACTGCTCTAGAGTAAATGTTTTGCTTTTTCTTCTTCTAAGAAGCATCAAAAAAGCATTTATTGTAAACAGATTTAAACTGTCAGTGTGTTCAGTTCTTTTCTTAATTTTGATTCAGAACCTTTTCTTTTGAAAGCAGCCCATCCCCCACCATTATCAGCACTTCCTCCAAAGAAAGACCTAGAGGAGTTTATTGCAAGATATGAACAGGGGGTAATAAACCCAGTATCTGCCTTGCATCAGTTTGCACAAATGCACCATTTACAACTTGAATTGAAAGAAACTAGTGTGGCAGGTAAATACTTCTTCTTTTCTTAAGTAAAATAATATTTGCTTGTCCTTGAGATGATCTGGCATTCTGCAGTTAGTATTGATGGCACTAATACAGATGGGGTTTTTTGTTTGTTTTTTTTTTTTAAACTGTTGGTTGTACTACCCTACACATATGTTGCTTTTTGGCTGCCCTTGTTATTGTCCACACAGCTGTGTCTCATAATTAATTACTACAGAATTTGATCAGATGAGTTGTATAAAATTCTGGCTGCTACCAGAACTTTGTGAAAAGTGCATAAAGTGAAAGCTGCTACAATTCTTCTGGAAGTGAAAGGTTTGATTTGTATTTGCTAAAATTGTCTTTTTGTCTTGTACTTGTCCTTGGAATGAATATAAGCACATAAAGCTATGGATAAAAGTACCTTAAAATAATTTCACTAATTGTGTTTGGGTTTCTTTTTTCTTCTTTAAAGGCAATATCATAAGGCCTTATTTTGCCTTTTGTGCTGTGGTAGATGGTGTTTGCTACAAGACTGGACTGGGAAAAAACAAGAAGGAATCTAGATTAAATGCAGCTAAACTGGCTCTTGATGAGCTACTTAACTTGGAGTATACAGGGGTGAAGGCTTCTGAAAAGTCAGGTAAATATTCTAGCAACACCTATTTAGAATTTGAAAAGCTTGGCTTAAAGGTTTCCTATGCAAAATCTCTGTGTAGTTTTATTAAATGCTTCCGTATCAGGGCCTCTGTCGGTTTTCTTGAATCCTTTGGACAGAGCAAACTGGTTTTTTCCTTTGTCTTTTGAGTATGAGGAGTTGCATCAGTTTGTAGCCCAGAGTGGAGATTCCTGAAGGAATTAATTTGTTTGTTGCTGTTGCACTTGAATTGCTACTCACTAGGTAACAGCAACATGAAGCTGATCCTAAGTGGTTTTGAATTTTATGATTAAAAGGCTTCAACACTGAGTTACTACTTTCAAAAGAATTCAGTTACCATAACGTTTATCTTCTTTTAAGGGTGGCTGTCTAAATAGTTCTATGCTTACAAGGACTTCAAAGTCAGAAAAAAAAATTCTTAGAGAATTAGAAACTTTAACTTGATGGAAATAGTGTGAGATCCATGCTTTGAAACTTGGAATGTCCATCCCAGTTTGATATTTTGTTAAATTCTTAGATCCTCTCTATACTCCTGCTGAGCCCCAAACTCCAGCAAACTGTGTTCGCGCCTCAAGGATCTGTTTTGGTAAGGAATAGTCTTGTTTTTCTGTATTGATTCCAATTAGCCAGCAAATGCTTGCTTTTTTTTTTAATTTGCGTTTTTTTTTAATTCTTCTTTTAATACTTTTAGTGATCTCTATGAAGTTGCTGTTATTTTAAACCTCTTTGAAGAATGCAATAAGAATTAGTGTCACTAAAATAGGAGATGTGTCCATTTGTAGAACCAATGGTCAAACTTCAGCAAATTGCTTGAATTTAAGTGGTGAACTGGTGACAGAAATAGAAACAGTATTTCTGTCCTTACTTGAAACGCTGTGTGGAGTAGTTGATCAAACTTGATCCATATCCCTGATTTATTGTCATGAATAATAAAAGCATAAATTGTTCGGGTGTACTTGTCCTTTATTTATTCATGTTCATCTTGATAATCTTCAGAATCCCAGAAGCATGTGTTGATAGTGCTTTTACCATGTGTTTACAGTTCTAATTTGTCAAGTGGTTGATCATGTCTGTTTTCCCTCCCCTGCAAATTTGTGTCTTGCTGGTTTTTATTGTTTTATTTAGAAAGAGGACAGCTTATATATCAAAAGCTTTCGCAGACACTTGGAGAAGTATTTAACAGGCTGACTACCACACATCCTGAGTACCAAAGTTGTGGCAGTTCACTGGCTGCCTTCATCATTGAAAAAGGCAAGTCTGTTTTGATCGTGAGTATTGGGGAGTGGAAAACCTAGGCTGTTTGTGTTGCCAGAGACCCTTGATTAATGCATTTCTGATCCTTAATAAATGTAAAGGGTGGGTCTCCTTCTTTGAAATACTCTGTTCTGATGGCTCTGTCACATGCATAATTATGCTACAGTCATGCAACTATTCAAGACCTACATAAGCATTTCCTTGTGCTGCCTCAAAGAGGAGTAAGGCTGTATGTATAGACCAGTATGGGCCAGGGCAGGTGGATATGCCCTGAAGGAAGCTGCAGCCCATGGAGAACCCACACAGGAGCAGGCTTCTAGCAGGAGCTGTGACCCCGTGGGGGACCCACGCTGGAGCAGTCTGTGCCTGAAGGACTGCAGCCCGTGGAAGGGACCCACGCTGGAGCGGTTCTTGAAGAACTGCGGCTGGTGGGAAGGACTGTATCCTGCGGGAGGGAGCCCGTGTTGGACCAGGGAAGGAGTGGCAGAGACCAAGCGTCAGGACCTGATGCTTCCCCATACCCCTGCACCACTCAGGCCAGGAGGAGAGGAGGTAGAAGAGTCAGGAGTGAAGTTGAGCCAAGGAGGAGGGGGTAGGGGGGAGGTGTTTTTAGTTTTGGTTTTGTTTCTCACTATCCTGCTCTAATTGGTGATAAATTAATCTTCCCCATGTTGAGTCTATTTTGCACATGATGGTAAATGGCAAGCCATCTCCCTGTCCTTACCTTGACCTACGAGCTTTTTCATTTTGTTTTTTCATAGAATCATGGAATTGTTTAGGTTGGAAAAGAGCTTTAAGATCATAGATTCCAACCTGCTGGGGGACAGGGGCTGTGAGAGAGCAGCTTGGTGGCACCTGGCAGCCAGACAAGGCTGTCCCACCACAATGATGTAAAAATAAATGTTTTTTCTTTTTAGGTGGACAGCATGAAGTTGTAGCTCTAGGAACAGGAGAATATAATTACAGTCAGTGCTTTCAGCCTTGTGGAAGAGTGTTGCATGACAGCCATGCCATTGTTATTGCAAGGCGTTCTCTACTCAGGTGAGAATGTGTGTACAAATAGTTATCAGTTCTCTTGCAGCCAGTTCTTCTCAGTTTTAGTTTTGCAAATGTAAATAGAAGTGCACTTGCATTTTATAGTTAGTACCTTCTGGATTGTTTTCAAATTGTGAATTAAATGTGAATGTCCATGTATTTGTAAACAAAGTAGTGCTTTTCACTTGTACTGTTACTTAATTGTTTCTTATAGATATTTTTATAGACATCTTTTGCTCTTCTACAATGAAAATCCAGCAAGGACAGAGAAATCCATATTTTGCACAGCACCAGGCTCAAAGCTGCTTACCCTAAAGCAAAATACAACTATCTTTCTCTACATGAATCAGCTTCCCAAAGGAACTGCTCAGTTAAAATCACAGATGTAAGTACCTTGGTATTTTCAGAGATGTTGTGGTGGAAGATTCATTTGTTTGCAGTGACAAACATGTTGTCACGTTGTTGTGAGTGTGGGAAAATATGTATTATGCATTGTTACATGTTTGTAAGGTGGGAGGAGCTATTCTGAATTTTTTTCATGTTTTGGAAGCTTTAATGTACAGGGTGGTAGTGATAAGTGTATGAGATACAGCTCAACATGACGATAAACTTTTATGTGGGTTATAGCTTCAGGATGATGCTTTGTTTATTATGGATACCCACTTACTTGTTAACCCCCCCTCCCAAGATACTATTAAAAGACTAAGAAATGATTAATTTAATCACTGAGCAGGTGGATGTGGTGACTTCATGTCATCCTTTGCACCACAGGACTAGAGTATAAAAAGCCTTGAATTGAAACAATAGGCTTCTACTCTGCTTTGTAGAAAAAAGGTAATGAGAGAAACTTGATGGGACAAATACAGTCTTATGCTTATCTTTACACTTATAACTTCTCTTAAATTTCTGAAAGTGGTTTTGTTTTTTTTAATAGTTGTGACATTTAAAAGCAGCAGTCGCTGGTTTACCAGGTTATTATGAACAGCGTTATTTTGTGTCCCTTCTAGTGGTGCAGTGGAATAACGTCCCTGAAAGTTGTACTGTCATAAGTTTTCCATATATACAAGAGAGCTAGTGGCTTCCATACTGTATTTGCGGTGTTGGGAAGGCAGACTTGTGAACTGGAAGTCACAGCCAATTCATTGCAAGTTGTGCTGACTGGGGGAGTCCCTCCTGTTAGAATTGCAGAAGGTTTTAGATTACTTTCAGTGTCGCAGCCTGCTCTTACAAGGAAATGGTTGATGAGACTGGGTGCAGTTTGTAAGCTACTCTATAATAGTTGACGGATCACAGATTCAGCGCTTTTTCTCTTGTTTTTTGTCCATTCTGGTGTGCTCTTTCTTGAGACGAACTCTGGGAAGTATTTTCTTCTAACACAGCAGATTTGCTTATGTGTAGTTATTTAAAGATAGTTTTTAGAAGGGACCTGCTTTCAAGTAATCCATTGAGTAGCAAAATGTGGCCAGTTATTAACAGGCGGTAGTATGTTACTTAACCCAAAATTAAATGGGTGCTTTATAATAATGTAATAAAGCAAAATCACCTTTGATCATAGCATTATAAGTTACATTATTGTTGGGGAGAGTTAGCTCAAAACTTCAAGCTTTGACTTCTTATCCCTCTTTAGTTAAGGGAGAAACCGTTTTGCTTCAGAACAGTCACTGTTTTGTCTCCCTGATGTGTTGGCATCTATTAGTTTTAAATATTTTAAAGAATTGCAATATAAGTTATGTTTTAACGGAGATTACCAACCTTACAGCTGCTTTTTTACAAGATGAACAGCCTCCAAGTAACTTCTGTCATAGTGTAAGTAGACACAAAGCGATTGCTTGTTTGCAGCGTATGCTGATCTTTTTTAATGTTAGCACAACTGATGGCTAAGATTAGGTTGAATTACTATTTCATATTTAAATACTGATTTTGGTATTCTAGTTACTTGAGCAGCTGAATGTGGTGTTTCCAAAATTTAGAAATATTGAACATACTGCAAGGCCCAGATCTGTTGATACTGTTTTCTGAGAAACCGTTTTAGATACCACTTTACAGTAATCTCTGATTAGAGTACTTTCTCACTGAAATTCATTTTCTTGTCTTACTTTAGACATCTCAATCCACAATCTATATCTGCTTATGAAATTAATGAACAACTGAGTCTCCATGTTGCTATAGAAGGCAAGATTTACCTAACTGTTTGTTGTCCACCTAAAACTGTTAGAGCAAGCAGTATGTCCGCTAGTGACAAATTAACAAAATGGGAAGTGGTTGGTATTCAGGGAGCGCTGCTGAGTCACTTCATCGAACCAGTGTATATAAACAGTATTCTTGTAGGTAAGCTTAATGCAAATTTCAGTGGGTTTTTTGTATGTTTTCCTGTTCCAGTTTGATTACATTTTATAAAACATCAACTAAACCAAGATGGTTCTTTAAAGAATTACAGTACTTTTCTGAAAAGGTACTGTGTATATTTTTTTTTCACTCATCTTTGAAATACCCTGATGTAAAACTCAGTTATGCTCACTCTTTTGTCATTGTGGGCTTGTTTTAGCTTGCCAGATTGTCGTTCCTTTACTATGTATTAAGAGTAACAGAAGATATTCACCATTGTTTTATAACAAATTGTATTTTAGATATTGAGAAAGCATTGTGTGACAAATGCTGTGTCTGTTAACTGTTCAGTCAAATAATGGTGACTTTAAGGTGACAATGTTAGTCACTTAACTGTAGAATGGAGCAGTGGTGGGAACACTGCCAGTATTTAACTGAAAATGCTCAATTTCACCCTGGGTTATCTTATGAGCTCTATGAAGTCTTTGTTCGGTTTTGTTTGTGTCCGTGCTCTGCGCCACTCTTCCCCCTTTGTATTGGTTCATGCAGATAGGCATTTTGTTGAGGAATAGGGATTACCAAGGTGATAGTGAATTCCTACGATTTTGTGGCAGTCAGGAAGACCATACTATTATTGGAACTCATTTCAGTAGCTTTTATTTATGTGGTGGAATTAAATTAAAGGTTTTCAGGTGTTTCTTCCTCTCTGTATTATGAGACTTAGTACACAGGTGTCTGAGTTCCCCAGATATTGAAGATGACCCAGCTTTTCCTTTTCTAACACAGAACAAGGTTTTTGAAGTGCTCCAAAAGATCTTGGAAGAGTTGGTGAATGCCTGCCAGTACCTTCTGAGAAAGTCTGGGCACTTTAAGTAAAAGCGATAGGAAAAATTTCTAATGTGCTCACTTAAATGGTATTCAAAGTAAATGTAATCTATAATGTATTGCCCTTTTATTTAATAGAAATTCTGTGGCCATTCCTTGAGATACTGTGGACCAATGTTTGTTTAGTAGGCAGTCAGAAATACTGTTGGATGTGGAGTAATATGAGAAAACTCTGTAGTGTGTTTTCAAATCTAGAACATGAAAGTTTGTGTTGCAGCTTTTATTTTAATGGTGTGTTCTGCAAGGAATGTAAAGAGTTGATGAAGAATAATTATTCCAGAAAGGAGGTATCCAATGAAAATAATGATGCCTCTGGAGAAGAAATTGTGAAATCATTTTTATTTTGTGAACTGAATATTTGAACTGGTTCTTCCAAATATCAGTTTTCTGTAGAAAAAATGATTATAATGTAGACTAGTGGAAACATCTGCATTCTTAGCTGCTTTAATTTTTCTTTTTTAGTTTGATGTACTTTATATGTGACTGATTTTTTTTGTTTAATAGGAAATGGAAATTGCAAGGATACAAGAGGGCTAGAAATAGCTATAAAACAGCGTGTTGATGATGCACTTACATCAAAGCTTCCCATGCCTTACCTGGTCAACAGATCTCATACTTATTTGGTGAATGCTGCACACTCAATTCAAACAGACTTTCAACAGAGGTCTCTTAGTTTGAATTGGTCATTGTCAGACACATCGCTGGAGGTTGTGGATGGGTTAAGTGGAAAAACCACTGAAAGGTTAGAAATTTTTTTTCATTATGTTGGAAATCATGGTTAGCCCTGTCGTTCTGTGCTGATTCATTGGAGTATTCATTTTTTTAACTATGCATGGAGGCCACAGCATTACCCAAATGAGAGAGATTCTCTTCTGTGTTAGGTGAATGCATCCTGTGATTACATGTAGCTTTAGAGATCTTGTAACTTTACAGTGAGGTGCTAAGATGTGAAATTAAACAGTTCTTTGAATTGAGATATCTTTATTCCATTTTCTGTTGTAGTGGATGTTTTAATGCATAAAACCAATTGGCAGATAAATAGTTAAGATAAATTCCAGTTTGAAAACCATTTTTGGTTTACTTGTTTAAATTCTCACAGCTGCTGATTTGCATTAACTTTGCTCATTGGAAGTGGAAGTAGGATCATATGATCATATTCACAAAGCATTAGAGGGGAAAAAAAATCCTGTAATGATAAAAGCAATATACCTGTAGTGTATTTGTTGCTGAGTTTTATTATTCTTTTTTCATTTTGACTGCAGTTCGCCATTCAAAAGTGGCACTTACATGGCAAGTCGCCTTTGCAAGGCAGCAATGTTCAGTCGTTTCAGATTGCTTGCTAAGGAAGCAGAACGGAATGATTTGCTTCAGGTTGCAACGTACCATGAAGCTAAGGTAAGCTGGTACAGAACGGGAGAGTTTTAGTAAGGAGTCTTAATATGGCTACTCTTTAAGCTAGTTTGATAGCCAGGGGGGTCTTTCTGTTTTGCTGAAGACTTAACCTGAAAAGCTGGGTCTCTGTTATTGCCTCTGATCTTTGTCTGAGAATGGTCTGAAGTTTTTCAAGCAAAATTAATCTACTGAATTAATCTTAAAGCATTCTCTATGAAAATCTGCCATGTTTTTTCTCAGCACATGGAGGTTGCTGGCCATTTTTCTCACATGAGATAGTTTCACATTAAAAAGATTGGGAGCTTTTTGTTCATTAGTTCATTTCCAATCTCACTTTTTATATTTGTTTCACACATCCCTATTTGGGCACCAGTTGAGGAGGGGGAGTGATAGAACGGCTTTGGTGGGCACCTGGTGTCCAGCCAGGGTCAACCCACCACAGTCTTCAGATGGAGAATGCGGGCAATGTGAGGAATTCGAGATAAGGATAGTAATTGAGAGAGGTAACGGGCAAAACATGGACTGAATGCAGCTAGAGAGTTAAGAGCTGCATGACAGGTGGGGAATTTTTATTGTTGTAATTGTGGTGAAGGGATGAGGGGTGGATTGTGTGTAAATTGTCCACTTTTTGTCAGTTTTGTGATGATATTATTTTGATTTCGGTGTGGGGAATTCTTTTTTGTTGATATGAGTGAAGATTTTGTGTGATGAATGTAGGTTTTAATGATAGTTCTTAAAAATGTGATGCACAGAGGTGAGGGGTGGAATGTATTGGCTTTGTGTGGCAAGGTTTTGGTAGCAGGGGGGGTTACAGGGGTGGCTTCTGTAAGAAGCTGCTGGAAGCTTCCCCCATGTCTGACAGAGCCCATACCAGCTGGCTCTAAGATGGACCTGCTGCCGGCCAAGGCCGAGCCCATCAGCGATAGTGGTAACGCCTCTGTGATAACATTTTTAAGAAGGGAAAGAAAAGTTGGGACAGACGGAAGTGGCAGCTGGAGAGAGGAGTGAGAACATGTCAGAGAAACAACCCTGCAGACCCCCAGGTCAGTGCAGAAGGAGGCGGAGGAGATGCTCCAGGCGCCGCAGCAGAGATTCCCCTGCAGCCCATGGCGAAGACCCTGGTGAGGCAGGCTGTCCCCCTGCAGCCCAGGGAGGTCCATGGTGGAGCAGATATCTACCTGCAGCCCGGGGAGGACCCCACACCGGAGCAGGTGGGTTCCCGAAGGAGGCTGTGACCCGGTGGGAAACCCACGCTGGAGCAGGCTCCTGGCAGGATCTGTGGAGAGAGGAGCCCACGGAGCAGGTTTTCTGGCAGGACTTGTGACCCCGCGGGGGACCCACGCTGGAGCAGTGTGCTCCTGAAGGACTGCACGCCGTGGAAAGGACCCACGCTGGAGCAGTTTGTGAAGAACTGCAGCCCGTGGGAAGGACCCATGTTGGAGAAGTTCGTGGAGGACTGTCTCCTGTGGGTGGGACCCCACACTGGAGCAGGGGAAGAGTGTGAGGAGTCCTCCCCCTGAGGAGGATGAAGCGGCAGAAAATAACGTGTGATGAACTGACCGTAAACCCCATTCCCTGTCCCCCTGCGCCGCTGGGGGGGTTGGTAGAGAATCCGGGAGTGAAGTTGTGCCTGGGAAGAAGGGAGGGGTGGAGGGAAGGTGTTCCGAGATTTGGTTTTATTTCTCATTACCCTACTCTGGTTGATTTGTAATAAAGTGAGTTAATTTTCCCCAAGCTGAGTCTGTTTTGCCCGTGACAGCTTGACCCACAAGCCCTTTGTTGTATTTTCTCTCCCCTGTCCAGCTCAGGAGGGGGAGTGATAGAGCGGCTTTGGTGGGCACCTGGCATCCAGCCAGGGTCAAACCCACCACGTGTAGATATTTTTCTACCACAGTGTAGTCTTGTGGGAGGATTCTTATGTCATAGAGGAATAGGAAAGTAGGAATCGTTCATCATATGAGAGCCTTAGATCTCAGGCTTTCCTCTGTGGTATAAAAATACAGAGAAATTACTTAAAGGAGCTGCTGTGATTCTTGATCGCTTTAACCACAGTTCACTCACTTCTGTCCACACTTGGAAATATGTAGGCTCATCTTACTTCTCTTTACTCTTCCAGGTTTTTCCTCTCCTTGGTTCAGGAGATACTTATTTCCAAAATTGTTACGTGAAACTTAAGCTTTTATAAAGTACATGTCTTTTTTGTTCTCCTGTCAGAACATGCAAGAGATCATTTTTTAAATGATTCAAAAACTTGAATCACCTTGAAAACGTTGAAATAGGATGGCTTGCTAATTGACTGTTGAACTGCTAACACTGTTCACCATGTGTTTAGATTTGCATTGGATGATATTGAATGTTTCTTTTCAGTGTAAAGATATTATTGGAACTGAAAAGATGCCGAAAAAAATAATGTTTAGCAGAACAATTCAAAACATATTCTTTTTATGTATTTGGGCATTTATTGGGATGAGAGAGAGTCTGTAACACTTTCTCTCACTGTCAGCAACTGAGGGAACTGTAAGATTTGTAGGTATTGTTTTCTACAAGGTTTGTGCTTGTGCATATTATATGCTGGTGGTAAAGAACAGAGATCTCTGTAACCATAATTCTTGAGATCTTTCAAGATCTTTCTTCTTCTTTTTTTAGATTCAATCTGAATTGTACCAAGAAGCTAAAAATTTGCTGCAAAGCTACTTAGAGCAACATAGTTATGGATCCTGGATTGTGAAGTCTCCACATATCGAACAGTTCAGTGACTGACTGTGAGGTGGATTGTATGTGAAGTCAGTGTGGATGACTTCTTTCAGTAAGATGTAATTCTGCTTAATAAAATGTTTAACTGTAGGGTTCATGTTTGCAGCAAGAAAATCATTCCAGAGCTGCTTCTTGTCAATTGAAATGCAGTTGTTAAACCATCTGTAACAGTTTAGTCTTTTCCAAAAGTTGGTGTTTTCTCATGGGTAGGAGTATCTAACAGCTTTGCAAATCTGTTCTGTTTTGCCCCTCAATGCCACCTCATTTCTGCTCCACCACCTCACCCCCCACCCTGCCATGGAGTTATTAACATGTTTTTTTTCCTGTTAGTTTCAGGATTGCTGTGTATTGATTTCTTCTTTTTCCCTGCTTTTTTCATAACTGTCTTTAAGAAAAGGAAAAAAACCAAAAACAAAACAGTAAAAGTTGGGATTTCTTTAAAAAAAAAGGTATTACAATGTGAGAATCACTTTCAGAAACAAAAATTGGCAATCTATGCGTTATCTGTAGGCATCCTTTGCTAGTCATTTTAAGACTTCTTTAGCATGGGTTTGCCAAGTAGCTTGTAGTTTACTGTATATTGTTTGTGGTAGAAGGGTTAAAAAATAATCTGTGTACTTCCACATGTGAAAGTTTGAATTGCCAAGCTGTTACTCAACTGTTTTGTGACAATCACTATTTTTGGTAGTGGATTTAAAGCATTTTAAAGGTGTCAAAGCTGTAAATAACAAAATGGTGTTGTAGTATAGAAGTCACCAGAAACAAGGTTCCTTCACCTTTTGTGGGCTGCCCCAAAAGCCATTGGATGCTAGTGCTTGTAGATTAGCTGGACTTCTCTACCCACAGACTACTTTATCAGTACTGACTGACGAGTTCTCACAAAATTGTCTGCGTGCATAATAACCTGAAAAATGTTGCCGAACAAGAGGGAAGTTGCTTCCTTGTAAATTATGGTAAGAAGATGGTAACGTCATGATAATGTTTAAAAGGATGTTGTTAAGTACCACGCTTGGGTTTTGTGTGGTGTTGTGAAACATTAGTGTATTTAAGCTAGAGAGTACACTTTCATTATGTTACTTGATTTTTGTATATCATACAAAAGCTGTTAGGTAGTGTTTTCAAACACCAGTAATAGTATAGTGCTGTAGTCATGTTTCAGCTTCATATCATAAGAGGATTCTAAAACAGAAAACCTCTTTGTTTTTTTTTTCCCCTAATCTGTTTTTCTAACTAGTACATGGAGTCTTTACTAGAGACAGCCTTATGTTGATTTTCAAGTTACTGAAACTCACTGACTTGTTACAACCTTGTCCTTGACTTTTTTTGCTGTTCTGCTATTTTGTTTTCTGTTAGGTTTTTTAAGATGGGGGGTGGTGGTGTGGTGGTGTTTTGTTGTCTTTTTGTGGCACACGCTCCACATAATATTTGCTCCATGTAATGTTTCCTTTCTAAGAATGCTTGAGAATGGCCATCATATTCCAGGCTAGAGCATAGTGTTGCCTTTTTTCAGGGGTATTAAAACTTCAATAAATTTCCTTGACAGTGTGTTAGCATTTTATACACTTTGGACCATTTTTCTGTATGGACTTAGACTTTGGCTGAGACATCCTCACCAAGGTGGTTTTTTTTGTTAAGCCAGAGGCCTTAAATATGTACAAGTAACTGAGCTTTTTTTGTGTACTTCAGCCATTTTATTAATTGAACAGCAAACCAAAACGTCTATGAAACTTAGATTCCCTCTTTGGAGGAAAGAGGTTCTGTTGTGAAAACCATGTGCTGTGCTAGGCATGGTAGCTGTATCCTTGAGAAATGAGTTGATGACAACAGCATGGATCCAGTTTTGTATCTGGATTGTTCTTTGATTAAGAAACAGCATATGCAGAATGCACTGGGCTAGTAAATATTAGCATGTAGGTGTTCTGTCCGGGTTTTTCCTCAGCTATTTCTGTAATTTCAAAGTGCGGTTCCAGTAATGAGGCTGAAGATGCATTACCGACAGATACATGAACACAGAGCACATGTACATTGTACATACATACATGGCTGGCTGCACAGACTAGAGACAGGCATATGAACACAAACAGCACCAACAGCCTCTGGTTGAGAGCTCAGCCTCTTTGTCCCCTCCCTACTTGAGAAGAATCGAGGTCCACTGGTGAGACTATATATACACATGCATAGATGGCTGTGCGTGCGTGCACATACTCTCTCTGTATACATACGCACACCTGCTATACCTATATGCATATACTTGTCACAAGTGACACATGTCAAGTCTGACATGCGTAACATAGCTGTAACATGCCACATGTTGATTCTGACATACATCACATCTGATGTCACAAGTCGTGTCACATGGCACATCACATGCATGTCATCAGTCACGTGTTGCGTGCCATGTCTCACGTGTGTTGCATGTCACCATGTCTCGTGTTGCATGTTACATTTCATATCATGCATGTTGTCACGTCTCAACGTGTTGCGTGTCACCATCTCACGTGTGTTGCGTCACCGCATCTCATGTTATGCATGTTGTCACACGTGTCACATGTTGCATGTCTCACCTCACGCATGTCATGTCATCTCATGTTGTAAGTCGTGTCACATGTAAGTCACGTGTCACAGATATCACATGCATGTCCCATCATGTGTCATACATGTCATATACATGTTACATGTCACATGTAATATGTCACATGTCACACATCACAGCATACATGTCGCATAGATGTCATCTCATACATGCTGGATACCTGTCACATGTCATGTGTCATGCATGTCATACATGGTACATGCATGATGTGTGTCATGACACATGGCACGTGTCATACATGTCACATTTTAATTTTATAGTAAAGCTGTGGGATCAAGCAGACAAGAGCTCAGGAAATTGATTGACTTAAGTGTTGTAACGGGTTCTGCTGAGGTGTTTCACAACTTAGAGGAGAAGGTATGTACAGTAAAGTTCACCTTGCTATGCGTTTTCAGATGCTTGCAATATAATATTCTTTTTCTCTAAAGATTTCTTTTAAATCTTGGGCAAATACAGGAGCCGATCCTGCAGCTACTATTTCAGTATGTGAATCTAGCTATAATTGGTTGCAAATTTGACAGACAAAAATATGTGGAGAATTTGTTTGCTGTATGTAGAATTTTTATCAATATTTTAACAACTTTAGATGTTTTTTCCTGTTTTTAAACAAAAGGTTAAAGGGCTACCAAATGGACTAAAGTGATAGTATCACAAAATAGGGAGGAAAGTACACTTCTCGTTCTGTCAAGTTGACTAGAACTTGACAAATGTTACATTTCACATTAATATCTACCCAGTCTGTGTTTTGTAAATGTACAAATTTTAGTGAGAAATCCATTGTGCGTTTCATCTGTAGATGGTATGAGCAAATGTAAACTGATTTTTTTCACTGTCTTTGGAGCTATGCTATTTACCACGTTTTGCCAACAGTATATTTTTATTTAGTCTAAGCTTTATGTTTTATGTTACACTCAACGTTATCTACTCCTGTCATGTGCTGCTATGTCATGGCAATCTGCAAACCTCTTTGCACACTGAAGTGTAGTGACCACTACTGCGTATCTTGGATTCACAGTAAGAGTTTTTTCGCAAGATTCTGCTGCAGTAATGTTTGTCATGCTTACTTTCTGTTGCTGCTTTTTGTCATTCAGTGGCCCTTAGAGAATGCAAAATTACAGTGACTTGGGCATAAATCTTCATTTTTGCATTGCTTTGATCAGAACTTGTTCTCCGAAGCCTAATTTAGTCAAGAAACTTGTCATTTAAAGAGTACGTATTTGCAGGCATTTTTAACTGCAGTGAAATTAATACTTGATCATTAATGACTCAGGGTTTTTTACCTACCCTTTGCCTTAGATTTTTCTACAGAATGGCAGGAGTGTGTTTACATGCTTTTCCAGTGTGCCTTTTGTTAATATGACATAAATAACTTCCATCAGCTGCTGACATGCAAAATGTTTTGCAGACGGCTTGCATACTTTTTAGGAAACGTACAGTTATGTATGGCTGAAACTGAAATATCAACTTAAAACATTAATCAGAATCTAAAAGGCCTCATGATTACAAATATGTGCAACACAAACAACTTCCTCCTACCTCAACTAGCTATATGTATCAGCAGCCTTTAAAGTCAAACAGGTGCTTCTCTGAAAAAGTGTCTTGAAGCGGTTGTTGGAGCTGCTACAGGGGGAGCAAGCCAGCCAGCAAATGTTTTGAAAATCCACAGCAGAGCATGGCTACTGTACAGAAGTCATGTGGCAATCCCCAAAACTAGTGCCAGAACAGCCAAAGCCTCTGCTTCCCGTGACTGTAAACGTGCAGCTGTCTTGGAATATTGCACCCCAACTCCAAAGCAGTTTGTGCAGACCAGACCCCCCAAAAAGGTGTATATATTTTCACACTACATGTGTTTTGTTTACGGAATTATTAGTGAGCTATGGCTTCTACCTTTACTTACGAATACACGGGTATCTCTTCACCATCATTTCTTGGTTTCTGAAGTACTTGACTGTTCCTGCCTTATCTAACATTTACTGTTTAGGTACTTAGAAAAGGTCTTGGTTATTCCCCATGGGATGTCTGTGTGGATTGACCCCAAGATAGGTTTTACCAGATCTTTAGAGTTGAGGTTTCTCACGCTTAAGCAAATGATAAAGGAAGCCTAATTTATTAAGAGAACTAGGTTCAATGAAAACTGCTACTGTACCCTCTTTCTGATTGTTGAGGGCTGGGGCAGCGATGCAGATAAACATGCGTGGCCTGATACTGGCACATGGTTGTCTGCAAAGCCACATGTTTTGTGTGATGCTGTTACTTCGGGGTGCAGCTTTCTGCTGTAGGTTAGAGGCTTTAGATGTAAACAGTTCAAAAGGTTATAATGTTTATTAAGTAACCTGATGAAAAAACTCAGTGAAATAATGGATATTCTAAACACACACCACTATTACTAAGTTACAGTTACATTATGTAGTACATTTTTACAGCTGTAAATCTGTTATTAGCCTTAAATCATATAAACTGTGTATATTTACTATCGAACTATAATTCTATTTCCATTCTCTCCCTAATACTCTGCACTAGGGTGCAAGTTAGCCCCTCCTTGGACTAGCCTCCTACACTGTCTTCAGACACAGACCTGATGGGGAGTCCAGCAGGTGTTCCGGGAGGTTTCTAGATTTGACTCTGCAGGTTAGTGTCACTGCTAGGCAACTTCAGCCTTGCTCGGTTTTACTGCTGTGGTCACTTAACGTGTGGGTGGTCTTGCAAGATTCTGCGTGCTAAAATTCCTCTACATTGGCAGTACTAGTCAGAAGTCAGTAGTACTCATATCATACTTACATTCTTAAGGGTGTCTTTAAGACTAGTCTCTCTTTATTTCATAGGCTCAGTGCTTCCTATGTCTTTAAATATTGTCTCACTTTGTTTAAAGGAGACTTTTTTTCATTCTTTTTGCATGCTGTTTTAAAAATTTATCAAGCAAGAAGGAATCTATGTAAAGAGAAGCATTATTCTACAAAGATTGACAAGGTAGAAAGAACTTCTGTGAATAAATTTCTTGCCTGTTTTCTCATCTTCTATGTCATACTGTATTTACGTATTACTGTTATTATGAGCTGTCATTTGGAAAGCATCTGATTTGAGAAGAGGGTGGAGCTGATCTTTTTGTGGCTGGGATGAGTGACAGTATTTTGCTTTTCGGAGTCCTTGTGGGTGGGGACAGAGCACTCCTTTACTGTGAGAAGAGAAGATAAGTAGAGCAACAGATACCAGCGCTGTAAGTATTTTCCCCGTTTTGGCAGAAAGCTATCATTAACACCTATTTTCTCTTTGCAGCATTCAAGAAAACTGCTGTTTTTTCCATTGTTAGTCTGTTTTTAAATATAACATGAAATACTCCATACCACACCCACCAGCAAAACACATCAAAGACTAACCGATAGGCTGATAACTGTCATAGTAGGCTTATTTTCATCGATTACAGCTTGCATTGTTAACATCGAGTGGTGGGTTTTGGATTGTAAAAGATGCTCTTCTTAGTTGTTTCTTTCTGCATAAAACTTACAATGTCACACACAGTCACTTACAATGACTGACTCATCTTCATTTGAAGCAAGCACGTTTCTGAGATTCCTCAAAAAGATCTTTGTGAATGCTTAAGGCAGTATACATTCACATGGTTTTATACATTAATCATCAATTTTATGTTAGTTGTTGCTGGAAAGAATTGGCCATGTAAGTGTTCTGGGACATTGGTATCTCAGTTACCTGCATAGTTATTACTTCAGGTGCATTGTTGTTTTAATAATGTTTCCCTGTCTCTGAACATTTCTGAGAACTACATGTTTTGCTTATGCCAACAAGAAAAATGTATCCTGCAAAAAATATAGCAGAAAGCTTGTGTAGCTAAGGAGAAGAGCTCACAAAAAAAAAAAAAAACAACTTGCTGTTTTGGGTCTCTCTTTTGAGGGAAGCAACTTGGTACTATTGCTTCTATACCTTGTGCTGTATGCCAGTGTAAACTGGTATTTTATATGCTTTAAAGATGATATCTTGTAGGTGTCTTGAGTCTGTTACCTGTACGCTTGTATGCTGGTAAATGCTTTTGGGGGCTGCTTTTATTGTGTTTTAAAAAAAAAGCAGAGTAGTAAGTCACCAGTGAAAAAGACAGTATCATTTAACAAAGAATACTCTACACATGATTTTTATATGTTACTGAAATTTATTAAATATAATCTACAAGTAACTTTTAATAGTTTTTTCAATAAATAGTTGTGTCTCTAAGTTTATTGACAAAGTGAGAACCAATTAGTTTTCCAAAGTACATTCTGAGCCCGTAGGGCTTACGGAAAGGATCAAATGTGATCTTAAAACAGACTGTCTTACCACCCAGACTAAGAACATACAGTGGTCCCAAAATAGACAGCAAGCTGGTAAGCCACAGGGCAAAATATATAAGTTAGTGATAATTAAATATTTAAATAAATAACGTAGCAGTAAAAATAAAAATGGTTTTCTGATTATTTTAGCATAGATTTCAGAAGGTTGTTCAGTTCATGGTGAAATGCAGTAAAGTTCTTCTTCTGGTTTGCTTCACAGGTCTTGCATCTATTTCCTTGGGGAATTAGGACCTGCAATACAGATATTTTTGCTGATTGGTGATAGCTCTCTTGCCAGCTAGTTTAGCAGTAATGCATCAACTTCTGTATGTTAAGTTTTTCTTTAAGAAAAAAGAACCCTTAATATTTCAGGGGATTGGCTTTTTTCAGTGGGTAAGTGTTAAGGGATGATATGATGAAGCTGCTGCTTATAAAGGAGATTTTTGTAAATGTAAAACTACTACAAGCTAAACACATTCACTCTCTATGATAAATACTGCAGTAGAGGCAGATCTTAATTTCTAGCCTGAAGAGGATTTCTAAAATGATACAAGGATATCTCAGCCATGGAATTTGTTTATGTAGTGTATCAAGGGGTACTACATTCGTTGTTGGGTCCTTTACAGCCATAAATTTTTGGCACAGGTTTTGATGCCATTTCTAGTGGTTATGCTCCTCAAGGCAAGTTTTTGTCAGTGTAAGATATCTTGCATGATTCAGTAAAGAAAAAAAATGTCATATTTTTTCAAATGTTGACTTGTATAACTAGTACGGCTCAAATCTGTTTTACTGTATTGGATTATCGTGCAAATAGATGGTGTCTTATAGTTTAATGCGATGATATTTTTGTATAAAATCCTGTATTCTCAAGAGATGATAACACATAGACCTTGAGGCATAAAAACACTGATTCTGGCATTGTTTTTCACTAACACTGAAACACTTTTTTTCTTCTTTTCGTTTTTACCTGATTGCCTGCCGTAAGACTCTGGAGATTCTTTATGATATTTTGAAGATTATCAGCATCCTCCTCTTCAATTTCATTCTCCAAGGTGCTCAGTTCTCTCAGGTAACATTGTAGAGATGTCCGGTTGCACTCCTGAAACAGTCAGCAAAATCATTATATATGTAACTTGCTTCCTGAGGAAAATTGATTTGATTTAAAAGAACCTCAATTTCCCGTTGTTTTTATCCTTATATCAGGAATTAAGCTGTTGGTTTTCTACAACGTATAGTTCATTTATTCCCCCCTAAAGTTGTATTGTAAGATGTTACATGTGGCCTTAGTTCTATGGTAGATTATTGTAGCTTTTGAAAAGTGAGTAATCTTTACAGGGCACTTGAAGTGTAGGGATATCTCTTGGGAACACAAAGCTGTAGTATTTGCTCCTAAACCAAGCCATACTCCTAGTTGTCATTTGGAAATCATGTCTTAGCAAAGGGGTTAATAGTCAAAGCCTCTGTCAGTTTTACAGTGGCCTTTTAGAGCCATCTTCAGTTAATGCACTTTGGTTGCTCTGTCTAATGTCTGCGTCTGATCTGGCTTTTGAATATGATAAATAACTTTACGCATCAGTTTTACAAGCTATTTCAGGCACTCAGTGACAGTATGTTATTAATCTGCCTCATACATTTGCATTTAAGCACTGGAGCCCTGAGATAGTTATGTCTTGATGTTGCCAGCATATGACAAAGATGACTCAGATAAGGAAGTGGTTGCAGAATCTGGCTTTAAATCGTTACTGAAACAAAATTACTGTTAAGTGAGAATTCTTCTGGATTAAAAACTTAACTGAAGGTTCAAAGTAGTTAACAGATAACTTGCATAAAGTTTTTAACTACTTCCCAATACTAAGTAACTTGATGACTTGATGTTCCTGTTTGTTGGTCTACTTGCATGCTGAACTTAAAAGTAGTACAGATCAGCAGCCTGTCGATGATGAATAGTGGTAAAGCTGTACTTAGAACACTATCTGCGCTCTGATGTGCAATTTTTTAGAAAGAAGCAACCACGATGATAGTATTCTTATGGAACTAAGTCTTAAGCATTAACTAAATACCATAAAACATGAGTATATAGCTAATATATCTAGAATGGCTTGGTAAAGTTTTGTTCCTGAAAAGAATTAGGTAGAGCATAACTGTGTTTCATCATTGGTGGGATATAGAAGACACATAACATCTTAAAAAGAACCAGTTAGTGGCTCTGCATCTAGTTTAGATAAAATATGGGCAATTTCATATAGATATTGCTTTATTTAATCTATTTCTAAGTCTAGTTTCATTCTCAAAATTGTTCTTGTGTTAGTGTTAACAGTATTGCCTCCTGCAAATCTTACACAATGCTTAAATAATTCATAAAATGTTTTTTCCTGTGAATGCAACCATGTATTAAGCAGGATGAATAGGGAGGATTCCTTTTGTGTTACATGCTGCACAGAAGAAGGGGGTAATACTGTACATCAGCCTGTTAATGTTTGAGCATACACATCAAATGCAGAAGTGTCTTTAAGAAACTGCGCTCCCCACACTGAATTCAAACTGTTCAGATTTGTCTTTTATATCTGCCCCCCTGATAAGTGAATTGTTTTGGTGTAACTCAATGATGTATCATTTTAAAGTAGCCATACCTTAGAAATCCTTCTGCAAACAGAAAACTTAAACTCACCTGTTTCTCATCTGGCGTGTAAAGTTCAAAATGAATCTTCTGTAGAGAAGGGGGAGAAAAAGTTAATTTTTCTGAAAAAATACATAGAAAAAAACTAAATAGAAAAGGATCTTACAATAGAAAATCAACCACTTACGTCCTTGCTTTTTTCCAGGAGTTTTAAATCTTCTATTAAAGCTTTAAGAAGGCGCCCTTCTTCGTCTTTTGACAGAGGTGCTCCATAAGCTGCAGTCATAAGCATTACTGCTGAAATACAGCTGAAGATCAGTACTTTGCACATCATGTCAGTGTTCTGATTATCTGTATGCTAGTATTTGAGTTGTGATGTATGATGAGAGCTGGTAAGTTGTCATTAAGTTGTTTAGTGTATTTATACTCTTCTTTTGGGGGGGGAAAAAGATGGGGGCGTCATGTAACAGAGGTTTTATTACACATTTTTTCATATGTTCTACCTGTATGGCAAGAATCATTACTTTTGTTTTTCCTCCCCTGATGACACTTTGGAATTTTTATAAAGCAAGAGGGATTTTACCTACATTCACTGGTGTAAGAGAAGCCCACACTTACTTTGGCAGTCTCTCTTTGTGCTTTCTGCATGAAACACTTTTTCCCTCATGCGCTGTCCCACTCCCCCATAGAATATGCCATAGAATATGCTACTGCCACACAAAATATTCTGAAGTTGTATAATTTAAATATTCTATTTGTTTATCTGTATATATTTATCCTTTCACAAATCCTGTGGCATTATTTAAGTGAAGAAGAAAGAAGCATTCTCATTTTAGTAATTGTTGATTAAACAACAGGAAGAAAGTTGGCTTCCTGTCTGAAGGTGGTTTTACCTGTCATCTTTTGCAAAGACAGTTAGTGTAAGTTTAGGTGCGTAAGTCAGTCTTTATACCATCAAATTTAAAATGTTTATGAAAAAAACTCCAGCAGGATCCTGTGTTTTGGGGTATTAAACAATTTCTATTACTGTGTATCTTAATGCTGTTCTTTTTTCCTTGTGTGTACCTTTCACTTTTCTCCAGCTTATAATGAAAATGCACTGCTTTTTAAAATATTTACAGATTTTCTTACTGATACCTAACCCACTGCATTTTGTGGTATGTATCACAGTACTGAAGTTGAGAAGCAAGCAGTCATTTGACACTGAACTCTTGTATAATGTTGCTGAATTGTTTTTCTTTTCTGATTCAGGGATCTGTTGGCTGGTATCTTTGTAATGCGATGTGCAGTGTTTTAAAATTCATAGGTTTTTTTTTCATTTTGAGTGTAGTTCTGAGCCAAATACTCCCCCTACTGCCCAGAAGTCTCTAACATTATGTGAAATATGGTTCTTTTGCTCTGTGAATTTAGCTGCTGAAGCTGTGTGGAATAAATTCTGGGTTTGCATGCTACTGTGGTTTGGAGTTTTGTAGCATTCAGGATGAGCAAGATCGGATGGGCAGCTACTTCACCCGCCATTATATATAAAACCACACATGGAAACCTACTTTACATGTTCTGATCATGTAATATGGGGGGGGAGTGGATCTGATCAAAGTTGGTTAGAATATGCTTTTGCTTGGATTAAATACAGTCTATTACTCCAATTCTTTTTACTAGTATCTGTCTGCTAACCATTAAACTGGTGTTAATTAGCAGTGTGATCCTAGCTCCTGGAGAACTTGGTCTTCATTTCCTGGTTTTGAAATATGTACAAACATTTAGTATGTATGGTCATACAGAAGTTCTAGTAGCTGTTGTAGCTTGCAATATGTAGTATTTGTGCAGGTTGAAACCTTTTTTGGCACTGTATCTTTTGTCTCGTATTTATTCTTGATAGTAACCAACTGCAAACAAGAGTTATGACTGCAGAGGTGAGCTGCTGAGCACTGGGTTGTCAGCTTTTCTCTAGGGTGCTTATAAAGTTAGGTCATTTTATTCAAGGTTTTTAGTTGTTTGGTTTAAGTTAATGTATTTTGACTGTGTAAAGTATTGAGAAATACCTCAATAGTGAGCACAAGACGCTTTTTATTTTTTTTAATTATTGCTTGCTGTTTTCCACACTATTCAGTCTTTCCTATGTCAGCTCTATAAAAATTACAGAGGTTTCTCTCTTCTTTGTAAAATATTCCATGGAAACACATTTGGAAGGACAGAGTTTGTGATTCTGAATCTGATGCCTTTCTGGAGTAGTTTTTAGCAGTTTAGTTTAGAAGTTGCTCCAAGCACTTCCTTTGTGCTGGAGTGTTGGGGGTTTTTAGCATCAGTGCTTAAAATACAACACAGCCAGCACTGGATTACTCCTTTATTTTCCCAGCATTCTACTGTTCTTTTGCAAGTCTTGGCGAACTTAAAAAAGAAAGCCTGAGCATTCTGTAAAATTTTTCAGCAAGTTAGCAGTTAGGTCTGCTAAAGAACTAACGCTATTTAGGTAACTAGCTCCCATGCATCTTTGGCCATAGGGCTTTTAAGAACATCTTCTGCTTAAGCCCTTTATAGGCCATAGTATACAAAACTATGATTTTAGTTGTAGTCCAGGTGTAATTGGAATCAGATCTTTATCTGTTAATTGTTTTCAAAGACTAAAAGAGGCTTGCATTTCAGGGGCTGGGGGAATCTGAATATGCAGTATTTAATAAGTTGTGCACAGGAGTTTGAGTGATTAATTTTTCCATAGTATTTTGCTGCAGGCTTTGTGGTCCAGTGGAAGAAATCAATGGATCTTCTTTTGACCATTTGTATTGGATGTGCCAGGTGAGGGGGAGATGGCTTGGAGTCTGTTGATAAACCCAGAAACAGCACAAACTCAATGTTAACACACAACTTAATGTTTGGATTATACCTTAAGTTTTGGGAGAATGTCCAGCTTGAAAGTTTTAATCTTCACTGTGCTAGCTAAGCAGTTCCCAAAGTAATTAGATTGCTCTTACAGGCTATTCTGTCTTTGCTGTCTACATGCAAGACAAACCAAATCTGACCACAAGTAGTAGAAAGAAGTTGAATCTAAGGGACAAAGGCAGAATGTTCATGGCCATGGTACTACTAAGACCGTAGGTCGGCTGTACAGCAGCTTTTGTGTCATTGGTATGCTGTCAAGATTGTATAAGCCCCCTGACAATTCCCAGCAGTACTGTTGTGTTTGAATAGACTTGTGTCCAAAATGTCTTCATCTTTTTTTTAAATTAGGTTTTTCTTACTTGCATATTTTTCACTTCAGTGCTATCCGTGAGATTACAACAAACCATTAGTTCAGTGTATGCTCAAGGGCTCATGTACTGTCAGAGATGGATAGCTTTTTCAGATGAGAATATGCTGATGTGCTATAACTTTTAAATACAGTAATAGTTCTCTCTGTATGGTGCTGGACTTCTGCACTGGCCACATTTCAGTAATTACGCTCAACCTGAGCTTGTGTTTTTTACTGGGCAAGGAATTACTTAGGGTTTTATTCAGGGGTAGTGTTTTAGATAGCCCTCCCTGCTTCACCACAAAGTAGATTGCATTTTAACAGGACATGAAATTACTCCTTTAAATTGCCTTGGAATCATACAGGACAAAGTAGTGCTGCCAATGCTGAAACCCCAAAATCCTGCCTTTAAAAAGAATTGGAGCAAGTACTGGTCACCATGTCATACTGCGGGTTTTTTGTTTCGGTTTGGTTTTGGTTTTAATGCACAGTTATGAAAGGTTAGTTCATTTATATCTCATTTTCTTTCTAAATAAAATAGCATTACCCTAAAACAACATTGTAAGAAAAACACTGTAAAATGCGCCATATCTGAAAAGCTTTAAGGGACGCTTTAAAAGCCTCACCTAAATTTCCAAGGAAGATTAATTAGCAGTAAAGCAATTACGTTAAAGGGAAACAATGTTTGTGGATCAGGAAGCTGGGAAGGGAAAAGAATGTTTGTGTCTTGCTGTTGTTTTAGTAGATGTTTATACTTTTTGTAATACTTGTGCCTAATATAAAGAATAAGGGCTCATTTTTTCTTCTAGAAAATGAGTAAATGACACATGCTTACTAAACCCCTGATCTGTACAACTTCAAAGTCTGGAAAAGTTTTTACATAGGATCTGACTCCTCGCACTTTAGGCTTGCATTTTTTGTATCTTTCTGAACTGAAAGCTTGCATATTTTCTCCCCGCCCCCCCCCCCTTTTTTTTTTTTTTTTTTTGTTCCTTGCAAACCTGATGACTGGTGAATTTTGGAGAGAAGTTTTGGTTTCATTGAGGTGTTAGGCATCTTGATCAAGGTACTTGCCTCCTTTCTCCATCACCAGAACAAAGTCGTATTCAGCTAGAGTCACTGTGACTGTTTTGTTTGGTATAACTTAAGTTCATGTGCAGGTGTTTTTCAGACTCCTACTATAGTAGCATGCTTTTAGAAGGTTACTGTCAGCAGAGTCATAGGAACCGCAGCAGAGTTCATATGTCTGATGAAGGTGATAAACATTGATTTTTGATCACTGTCTGTTGATTTAACTCTTTCTAGCTGTGTTCTAGGCCCGTTTTAAAGAATTTTGAATAACAGAAGTTGTCTTCTGTTTGCAGATCTCCTAGTTCTAAGCAGTAACCTGTGGAAAGTAAGCCTTTATTATTCTGATTCTGCTCAGTAGGGAGACTCATGTAAACATGTTGAAGTGAAGATTTGAATAAAGCGTTGAGTGACATTGTTTTTCATGTGATTTTAAGCCATCAAAAGGAGAGAACCACCTCTTTCCTTCTTCAGCCTTTTCTCAGTCTTTCTCTTCAGTCAAGCAGTAGCAGAGGTTCGTGGTCCTGCCTGCATTTAAGAAATGGAAAATTAATTTTATTGAAGGTATTAGGTTAATAACAAAAGAATAAATGTTTTAAAAAAAATTAGCACTAAACTGTATGAGTGTTGTACACCCTGTAAAATGGAGCACTTGCTTCCTAAGTCCTTGTGATCCTAAAACTTAAAATCTCTAACCTATTGAATAGGTGACTGCTCTGTTTTCTGTTGAGCAAGAACAACCACAGCAACATCCAAGTTACAGCCAGTAATCTATGTCTCCCATGTTGCAGTATGTTTTTAATAGGTACTACAAGTAGAACAGTTTTCAGATAAATGCAATGGATTCCTTTAATGTGTTAGTATTTAAATATAGGAGTGAACTGATGGCTGTGTTTATAAGGAAAGATAAGAAGCAGAAGAAAGCATTAGATGTTTTTTCTTTATTGCTTCCAATGGGATTATAGCATGAATTTTGCTGATTTGCCAATGCATGTGGTATCATCGCTGTGATGATAAAGAATGTTGTGGGATGTGTGACAAGGACAAATGAAGCAAGGGGTAAAAGGGGAAGCAAGGAGTTGCCATATTGGATTAGAACAGTGGTTTTAACTAGTTGAATATTGTGCCTGATTAGAGCAAGTGCCCACTGTTTCAGGGGAAAGTGCCAAAAAAAAATATCCCAAAGTGAGTAATTCTTAGAGTGAATTTTTCCTGCAAAAATAGCAGTGCTGTTTGGGTTTTTTTTTAAAGAAAGGGTTTTGGGTTTAGAAGGTTAACTAAAATGATCTGAAAATAGTTGACAATTGGGAATCTCTTCACAAAACCTGTGTCTGAAGTGATTTTTCATTGAAAGGACCAACATTATGAGGGAACACTTTTAAAAAAAAAAAAAAAGTTCTAATAATTATAAACTAGCCAGTCCTTGGGGAAGGAATTTTAATCTTTCCTTAGGAACTGACACACGAGTTTTTATCCTCCTAAAAGTCTTGTTTGTAATTGTTTAATAGGTGTGGATTTAGTTAAGGTATGGGATGATGGACTTATGGGAGCCTTGGTGTTTCATGGCACCATGGTTAGCATCAGCTAAGTGCATTCTCCCTAACAGTGTAGTGAGATCTCATAGTATAGGTCTCTCCCCTCTGCATATTTAGACAGTCATGAATCTGCCTTGCGCACAGCTGTGTGGCCTGATTTTCATTTTAGCGAAGTGGTGTCTTACCATGCATGACTGCTCAGTCCATTTTTTTCAATGCAAGTCAATACATGATGATGATGCTGGTTCTTCCTTGAGAGATTAAGAACTATCTCTAACTGAAGTTTTCAAAAGCAAGCTTCACTGAATGTAGAGCATTTGATGTACTCGCCATTACCTGATTTATTGTTGACAGCAGTGTGTTTTGAATATTAATTTCTGTTGGTGCATGAAATACATGGAACCAAAGATCATGGTGATTGTTTATCTCCACTGACTAGTAAAAAGCAAGAGCAACAACAAAAGCAAAGGATAAGGGGAAGGATCTGAAGAACTAGAGGCTGGTCAGTGTCACCACAGTCCCTGGGGAAGTTGCAGAGCAAGTCTTTGGGGCCTTGAAGGACAGAGAGGTGACCAATATACCAAAGGGCACCTTCTGCTTTACCAGCCTGATTGCTTTCTGTAATGAAATGATTGGTTCTGTGGGTGAAGGGAGAGCAGTGGATGTTGGTTATGTCAGCTTTAGCAAGTACAGTTGCTGATGATACCCTTTGAAGATTGCGGAGATACGGGCTGGATGGGAGGACTGCAGAGTGGGTGGAAAAAACAGCTGGACCATCAGGTTCGAAGGATAGGGACCAATCATTTGCAGCCTGTAGAGGCCTCGGGGTGTTTGTAATAGTCATCTCTTGCGGTGCAGGTATTGAGGAGGTAGATAGGCTCTTCTCTTGACCTTTTTATATTAACAGTTGATGGTACCTGCTAATGATCCCACTAATTGGTTTTACATGTATATAGAATGGCCAACAGGTTTTATGGACTTGCTATAAATCAGTATTTTTTTAGTCACACAAGTGTCGTGACCAAACATGCAAAAATATGTATATGGCAGAGATGGGTCGTTTGATACCTGAATTATATTTAAGCATTAGAGTAGCAGTCTTCAAGAAGTTACTTTTTATACTGTCATAATTATTGGTGTAGGGGTTGCTGCAGAAGTTTATTAGAACAAGAATCTGAAATGACTAAAAAGTCAGATAACAGTATGTGGTAAATGTTGACCATCTCTAACTTTTTTTCCTTTAATTGTTGGCCGCTGTAAATAGAATGCAGTCAGGGTGTTACAGTTAGAAGAGCTTCTTCGTTGCACATGAAGAAGAGCAACAGAAATTTAAAAAAAAAATCTCCTTTTCAGAAAGTAAGCTTACTAGGATTATGAAGTTCAGAGTCAGCATTTTTGTTTTATGGTAAACTTTGGGGTGATTGCAAGTCTGAATGAGAAAATAGATTACTGTGAGAGTTATAGCTTAATGTAAAGTAAGTAGGGTTGATAAAAGGGTGAGGATTAGGACTGGATGTAATACAGGTTAAGATGGTGTGCTGTATTTGCAGAGGCAATAGTTGAGTTTTTGCAAGATTTCTAGGTGAACTTGAGTGACTTCTTTTTGTGTAGGTATAATCTATCTTCAGGAGGTCCAGCATACATTTATAAGGATGATTAGTCCTGTTTGTTTGTTGTTTCCTTTTGTATCCAAATGGATTTTTTTAAGAGCTGTCTCCACAGTTAAGTGTTGCCAGTATCAAAACTTCAGTTACCAATTTCCTCTTAGTTGAATGTACACCAAACCTGCTAAAATTGTTCCTGATATACCCACAAAATAATACAAGTGTTAACCTCTACTAGTTTTGTTTCACACTTCTTTTTAGGTGAAGAACTGTAGAGACTAATACAAACACACAGCTGATGAGACACGATTCCGTGAGTTTGACCCACTGATTTTGTTGGAACGTGGGTGGAAAACTGAACACGTTCTTCAAGTGCTTGTTCTTTATGATTTCCAGGGAAAAATACGTATTCTGGACCTAGATGTTGCGTATTTTTCTGCTTAAGAAAAGGGAAGGCAAAATGGAGGTATTCTGAAGAGAGGAAATAAAATCAGAGTGTTGTTCTTGAATGGTGTCACCATGGGTTAACTATTACTGGTGCAGTGTGATAGGGAGGAACTACAGAGTGAAAGTGTCATAAACCCTCTGGGGTTTTTTGCAGAGATTCTTTCTAAAGTTGTTATATAATTACTTGTTGTTCTAATGTTTACCAGAACTCTTAAATACTTAATGTGGTGTTCTATGTATGTAACCTTTAGGAGTAAGCATTGGTGACGCCTAAGCTGTGGCCACCAATATAATCATCCTGGTGGGCCTAAGACAAAGAGGTGCTTTATTGTGGCTGGAAAGAAACTGAGATCTGGCAGACACTCTAGGTAGCTCAAATTAGAACCATACTTGTTTTCATTTTGGAATGGGGCAGGTCACTTAAAGGGTAGGGACACTCTGGAGTGAGAGGTAAGGGTGCTTTCTTCCATACTTTGCTTTCAAAAGCCAGTAAATACTGACGTGTTTTCAGGGCAGAATCAATGTGTGGTGTCTCACTGGAGCTTCACTGTACTGGGTGGTGAGTGGTGTCAAAAGCTGAAGAAATTCTTATATAATAGCCAGTAAGCAACCCCACATGAAAACCTGTTGAGCCATTTGCTGCCGCCATGCAAACTCTGACCTTGAATTCTCCTTCAAATACTTCAGCAATGTGCCACAGACTGCTTTTGAGTTGCTTTAGAGAAATTTTAAGTTGCTGTGCTGAAATACAGTTACTGCATTTATCTCAAGTGAGACACTGGGTGATGTAGAGTTCACATCTCTATTCTTAAATACTGCTTGTTAGTTGTGTGACAAAAAACAACTAGGGAAGGCTATAATAGTAATTCTTGAAGTGGAACTTCATATGCCTTTATTCGGTGCCAGTGACTGCTGTCATCGTGCATGTGCAAAACCAAATAGGTTGGGACAGATGAGCTTAGCAAAATACTTCCTGCTCTATAAATCAAAGAGAAGATGTGTCGTCATTTCCCCCCCCACCTCCCCAACGCCAAGTGTCCTGGAAATACAATTAAATGGCAGATGATGTCATATCTTACCCCAATAAGACCAGTCTTCAGCACATTACTTTGCGAGAAAGTCAGTCACGCATTCCTTTAAAAAATGTGTTAGCAGTTTAAGGTTTTAGTACTGCAGTAGATAGATTTAGGTCCTACATGCTTTTTCAGAGGAATTTATCTGAGCTGCAGACTGAGTGTCTTTGCCAAGGTGGCTTCTTTCTGTGGTTGGCGGTGAGCTTGGAGTGTGGTAGAGGGATGGACTTGAGCCTGGTTTTGTAGTGATTGGGGAAGGCAGATTAGATATTGGCAAGATGGACAAGGACCAGAATGGGAAGCTTCTTGTTTCAGACTCCTGAAGTGCAAACACCAACTGACTTTCACAGATGGATTCACAGCCATAATAGAGAGACCTGGGGAATTCTCAGAAGATCATCTTGTTTGTTTAAAGCTTGTGTTTTTTCACTGTATCTTTTAACTTCTGTTACGGTCCCTCTAGGATGTCTAGGTGGTCTGTGCAGGCCCTCCTGTATGTACATCTCTTGACAGTCTGGGTGACTGCCATGTTGTGATGCAGTGTCATTTAAAGAGAGTAGCACTAGGATGGGGATTCAGTTCTTGTGTTGAGTTCTTTGTCTTGAGGTACAGTTACTTGAGTGTATTTATTTATGGTATAAATGCTAATGAAAAAAAGCCACCTTTATTCAGCATACAGCGTGTTGAATGAATGTTGGCTTTTAAGGCAATGCTATCTTGTCTCAGGATGATAACCATAATGCTGTTAATTTCAGAGAGGGCATTCACACACCAAAAAACTCAAAAATCCTCCCTGTTTTTTTTTCCTCCCATCATACACTGTGTTATAGGGGACTGAGTATGAAGTTTTTTCTGTCAGATCTTTGTCAATTTGAGAATCAGCCACAGGGGGAATCCTCTCTGCATTTATGTTGCTCAAGTTTTACAAACGGGCTTTAACAGAGGCAGGTTACATGTTTCAACTCTGCAGTTATCTATTCGGGAAGACTAGTGCAATCAGGTATTCTTTGTTTGGTTGGTTTTTTTTCTTTCTCATTTTAGCTATTGGAGAAAAAGCCTGAAGGCAAAAGATTTCTGGTTTTCTATACTGTTGTTTTGCAGTGGGAAAGAGGCTGGTATATACACTGGCAAACTAAGTTGTTGCCAAACTATTCTCAGTCTCTGGCTTTAAGAAATGCACAGCAAAATGAAAGTTGAAATTCCCCTACTAGGTCAAAAGGCCAGTGTCAGATTATAACAATACAGGATGTTAACAAACCACAAACGAAGAATATTGTTTTACCTTACTGAATGCTATGGTAAAGCACATGCTAAGCAGATGGCCTAGATTCATCACTAGATAGGGACAAAAGCTATTGAGGTACAACAGTGCTGGCTGGCAGTAATGAAGGGTCAAAATTGTATACAGGCATTTTTATGACAACGTACCTGTTCTCTTAAAGTTCAGTTTCTTGATGCCGTTTTCTTTTTGCTCACTTTTCCCACTTGCTTCAGACTGGTTGTGTGGGATTTACTGGGGAGGGGCAGGGGCTTCCCCACACGTACGTACTTTGCCTACTGTCATACCCACAGCCAGTATTATGTTCCTGTACGTCCTGTAGATCCTGCATTCCTGGTTGAGTGTTACAAGCGTTAGTGCAGTAGAAGTGTGTGATCAGAGACTGTGTTCCTCTTATTCTGTCCATGTTAGGCAACCCTTCTGTCTGTAGAGACCCTGTGGAATTTAATGGAATTTAATTTAATGGAGTTCTGTTGAAGATACAAGGGATTTGTTTTGAAATAGTCAACATTGCGAGGAGAATAACAGTTTATTTTCCTTAAATTCTGGAGCTATGCTTCATCACCTGAAGAGTCTGTTTAACTCAGTTCTTCCTCCAAAGGTGGCCACAATCAGAATCTTAGGGCATGTGATACTCTGGAGTACTTTCCTGAATGCCAGCTGTTCTCGGCTCAGATGAATTACTCTGTCAGAAGTGGTTCCTTTGTACTGACTAACCCACAATGTATGTCCAAGGCCTGCCTTGAACCGTGCAAACTCTTAGCATCCACAGCATAAATGGTTAGCAAGTTCCACAATTCTACCTACTGTGGGTTTGCTTGTTTTGATCCTGGTTCCTGCTAGGTTTATTTGATGGTGTTACCTTTCAGTCCTTGTACTGGAAGAGGCAGTGAGTCTTGCTGTCTACCTCTGTTGTGACTCTCAAAATTGTACAGAACTTTGTCCACAAGAATTGCCTCTTTTCTAGGCTGTCTCTCCTGTCCTACTTGTTTGTTGTACAGAACAACAGAAATTTGATAGTTCTTGTTGCCTCTCCTCAAGTCCTTTGAAGTTTTCCTTTGGAAATGAGAGGACTGCAACTGATCCTTTTCTTTTTTCTTTTTTTTTCTTCTTTTTTTTTTATTGTAATACAGTTGCATGGTAGTATTTTCTGGTTTGTTCTGTGTTCCTTTGCTTATAGTTCCTGACATCAGATTTGCTTCTCTAACATAGGCTGCACACCGAACTGACATTGGCACGGCACTGTAACTCCAAGATCTTGTTTCTAGTTGCTAATTTTCAGATTTGAGGCCATCTCTTGTTTTTGTCCTTCACATGCTATCTTGCTTTCTTTGGTGAAGCTTCTCCAACTCTCGGCAACACACTGGTATTTTAAAGCAAACAGGTTTTAACAATTGAAAATGACCTGTATCATATCATTCAAAATCTGGCTATAATCTGTCATTGTCAAATAGATGGCTTATACCAAATGTTTATTTGTCATACCCTTGATTTCTTAAGGAATTACACAAACACATTTTACCTCTGCAGTGTTTGGGTTTGCTTTCATTGTCGTGCTAACATCAACTTGGATGTTGCTCTTAGTTTAGTTCTAATCCATATGCTGAAAGAATTGTGTGGGGTAGTGTGCTTTCTTCTTTCAGTCATCTTTGAATATAAGTCAAAACCTGAAAGCGGCATCCTTTTAGAATGAAGACTTTATCTAGATGCACATGAAAAATACGTGATTCTCTTTACTTGCCGATGGTATTTCACAAATTTCTTCTTTCTTTTATTTGGTATTGCAAGACTCCCTTCTGTTCAGTGGTAAGTGATGCTTGTTATAGCCACTATGCAAGCAATTTATGATGTAAGTTGAGGCAGACAGCATTTCTTAACTTTATGCTGTATTTGTCCCAGTTATTGAAAGATTTTGCTTGGAGTTACCCTAACCCCAGAAAGAGGTGGACTCTTTAGAGTTAGTTGGGTGTTTCCTTCAGCAAAAAATGTGACAACTGCTATTTAGAGAGAATAGTGTAGCTTTCATTTGTCACCTAAGCAATCTGTCATTCTGTGTAAGGAAGTGTGACAGTGAATCTAGTTTCTTAATATCTAATTTTAGGAATTTTTGTAATGAAATAACAACTGAAAAGGTGATGTCATCTCAACTTTTTTCCAGGTTCAGAGGTAAAAGGAATTCCATTTTCACTGCTCTTGTTAGATGATGTATGTCATAGTCATAAAGAGATTTTTTTTTTTACATGTGAACCTGTTGTTTGTGGTCTCCAAGGACTTAATATTTTCTTGGTGTCTGAAAGGTATGTTCTTGCTCATTTTTCTGGTCTATTCAAGACAACTAAATGATGTTTGTGACATTGTAAATGCCATTAGGCACAGCTGGAACTGTGAACAAATGAGACCATTGTTGAGACAGCTGATTTGTCATTAAGGTGGCTTTCCATTATGGCTTCTGATAACTAAGACATAACTAACAGTGGTAAATTATCTGTTGGAATGTGGAGGGGCAATATTGCCTTTGCCTGTGGTGATGATGTGGTGTTGGTCTTGTTCCCTGCTTAGTTTCAAAGAAAAGAATCACACCCTCATTAAATTTACTTTCAGTGGATGGATGATGGCAGGAAAGAGGTCTTCATCCTTAAAATGAAGATGTTTATCTAGTAAGAGGCAAGTGGTCTATGAGCCCCTTCTTCTGAATTCTAAGAATCAGGTATGTGCACCTGCATGCAGGAGGGTGTTCAGAAACTCAAAATAGGTGGTTACTTGTTCCTGCTGTGCTTTCAAAGTCTAAAGTGTGGAAGGCTATACAAGCGTAGAGTGTTCTAGGCATGCCTGTTTCTTCTTAGGAGTTTTTTGAATGTAACACAGTAGTGACTAAATACGGTATTTGCTGGGGAAGAAATTGATCCCTAAGTCTTTGTCATCCAGTGTCTCAAAATGCTGGACAGTGTTGTCTTTTTCTGTCTGTGCATTTGAAATGAATTCTTAGAGGAACAAAGTGATGAAACAGTAATAAATATCCAATGCATCTTGATCCCTAACAGAGTTTAAGGCTTGGTAGGAAAAGATTGTGCATATCCTTACTTCAGTTGCCATGAGGAAGAGGAGTCTACACAGTAGCTCTACCCAGGCTAACATTAACATTTCTTCATGCTTTGCTGATTTTCCTTGCCTGTTACATGTTCAACAAATTATTTCCCTTACAGCTTCTGGAGTGGAATGAAGTGCTCTACTGTTGAGTATCATCTTCACACGTCAGGTGCTGTGTGACATGGAAGGAAGGCGCAGGTGACTAAATAGGACCTAGCTGTTAGAGTAGGGTTTATTTTCACATAATGGTTGAGGTT
Organism: Haliaeetus albicilla; assembly: GCF_947461875.1. NCBI lineage: Eukaryota > Metazoa > Chordata > Aves > Accipitriformes > Accipitridae > Haliaeetus > Haliaeetus albicilla. The sequence continues at coordinate 2,763,002 of NC_091483.1, read as the reverse complement.
GGAAGGCACCTCTGGAGATTGTCTAGTCCAACTCCCTGTTCATGGTAGCGTCAACTAGAGCAGGTTGCTCAGGTTCATGCCTAGTCAGGTTTTAAGCATCTCCATGGATAGAGACTCCACAGCCCTTATGGGCAGCCTGTTCCAGTGTTTGACCACTGTTGACATTTTGAATAAAATAAAAAAATTCATAAAATTTTTAAAATCCTATGTTTAAGTGGAATTTCCTGTATTGCAGTTTGTGCCAGTTGCCTCTTGGCCCGTCACTGGGCACCACTGTGAAGAGTCTGGGTCTGTATTCTTTACTCCTCCCCCAACACCTTTATAAGATACCATGAGCCTTATCTTCTGTGGGGAGGGTTATTCCTCCCCACGTGCAGGACTTTGCATTTCTCTTTGTTGAACTTCATAAGGTTCTTGCTGGGAAATTTCCTCACCTGTCAAGGTCCATCTGAATAGCAGCACAACCATCTTGTCTCTCAGCCACTCCTCCCAGTTTTGTATCCTCTGCAAACATGCTGAGGGTGCACTCTGCCCCATTGTCCAGGTCATTAGTGAAGATTTTAAATAGTATTGGCCCTATATTGGCCCATTTGAGGGTTAATGGTGCCATCACTGATGAAGGTACTTTGTTGGGCCTTCCACCTACTCTGCAAATAGAAGCAGGCTATCATCTGCCCAGTGCCTCATAGCTAAGCTGATTATGTGAATATAGAGGGTAGTTTAGATGCCAGTTGGGGATGTCAAGTAAGACTTCAGCTCATACTCAACAGGAAGTTCTCTATTAAAAAACCTTTTTTTTAATTAGGTCTTAGTGGCCTAAAACTAAGGAGGATTTGAAAAATTGTCCTGATCTTACATGGGTAAAATGTAGCTGGTGCCACTCAGGAAGTCTATCTTGGCATTAGAGTAGTTCAATTCAAATTTCACGTCAACACCCAGTATTAATCAAAAAGCAGAATGCTAGGCACTACTAGGAAAGGAGAACAAAAAGTCTGCTGTGCAAATCTGAGGTACACCCACATCTTCAATAGTGTGTGTAGTTCTGCCCCACATCTCGACACAGGTAGTGGCAAAGCAGATGACCAATGGAATGAAAACGCAAGAGACAGCTAAGTAAACTCAAACTATTCAAGCCGAAAGAGATGTGAATAAGGAGAGATATTAGAGGCCTATAAATTCAGCAGCCTGACAGAGGGTAAAGAGGGAATATTTCTTCAGCTGAAGTAGAAAGAGTGAAACAAGTTGAGGTGTTGGGTTCCAAATGAGATGAAGATTTCCTTCTTCCATCTTGGTGTAGTTAAGCAGAGGAACTCCTTGCTACAGGATGTTGTAGGTACCAAAAGCTTACATAGTTTCATAAAGCCATTAGACAAGTTTATAGCTCCAATAGTGGTTTTACTCCTTTAAAAACAAAGATGCTGTCTTTTATTCAAGAAGGTCTTAAACCACAAATCATAAGTGACTCGGAGACTATACTGAAGATGTATCTTCCATAGGTATCCTCTGTTGGTCCTGTCAAATGAAATGTTAGACTGAGGAGACCTTTTGGAAAGAGAGTTGGAATGGATTATTTGCAGCTGTTGTTTGTAGCAGAACCCTTTCTTAAGATGATTGTATCTACACTAACCCTTAATGATGCAGGTCAGGCACACAAGGATGCTGGCTCAAATGAGGCAGCTGTTGTTTCTTTTTCACTTAGCATAAATGGTGTGTAAAATTCTGCCTTGCAAGTATATCCATTTTGTCCCAAAGACAACATGTGAGATTTGTGGTAGTGCCTTAGTCTTCTTGTAGTAGATTAATTAATTAATCGACTTTAAAAAAAACTAAAACCAACTGAAAGTTGCAGTTTGCTTCAGAGTGGGAGTTTTAAGGAATACGCCACAGAAATAATGAATACAAATGCAAATTTAATCGTGATTACAAGGGAAAATTTCCATACTGGTGACCTGGCACGATGTGAATTTGGCCATAAAACCAAAGAAAAAATATCTTTTGCTAGGAAAATCCTCTGTGGGTGTCAGTGGCTGATTCAGAGCTAAGGAGCTTTCCTGGTTCTTTCCCTTTCACTCATGTTGAAAATCATTTCATTACTAACATAGATGGAGCAAAGCCATCTTTGGTCCTAACACAAATGCTGTAATAGAAAAGCTGAATTTCATATGTGTCTGCAATGCTTTGTAACTATTAAAAATATTTTTCCCTATCTAGATCACAGTTTTTATGAGTTTGCTCTACATTTATTCCTATCAGGCACAGCAGTTCAGTAACTAGTTCATTTAAAAACGATAAGCTCAACACAAGTGATTTGTTTCTTTATGTATAGAAAAATCACAAAATCAGTTGATTAGGCATAAGGTCATCAGTACAGTGATCAGAGCTAAATTTTTATACTGCTCAAGGTCTCAGCAGTGTAAGTGTTAGCACTGTGCCTTTTTTGCATAACACTAAACACTTGACACACTTGCATATACTGCTTCATATTGCAGTAGGTCAGAGGGTTAATTTCTGAGACATTCTACTTTTGCCATAAGGGTTAAATTTTTTTTTCTAAGTGGACTGATAAGCTTTTCGAGATAAGCATCTCTTTACAACATGGTGGTACGGAAGCTGCAATTTCACCCAGCTGTTTCTAAAGTGCTGACAAAAGCTAGCTAACAGAAATAGCTCTTCTGCTGTTTTGTATGACTTACGTTCTGGAGTATTTCTCCTATGTAGGCTGACTGATTGGGATCACCACACTGTGTATTTCCAATAGGATACAAGTTATATCTTCCCCATTTAGATTCCATTGAATTAATGAATCTTGAATCATTTTTGTTCACTTGTTCCCAATGACATGGCACTGTTTGACTCGCATTAGTGCTGGGAGTTGAAGAAGGCAGATCTTGCTAAATCAACCACCAGATAAAATGTTGTAGTTATTTTCTAGCTGTGATAATCTTGGGATGGAAGGGGTGGTGAGTGCTGTGTTCTGTTAGACAAACTGATGGAAGGGGACAAACCATTCAGCAGTCCTCTCATCAGATTTTGTTTACCTGTACCTGCCTGTGCAAAGTTCTGGGCAGATAGTGCAGGCATATTGGATTTAATGCAGCATAAACTTTGCATGTCCTTATATACAGAACAATTGGTGCAAATCAGATAATGTGCATATTATCATCTCACAATAAAAGCTGCTTTGTGTGTTTGCAATGACACAGAAGTGTTTTTCTTTCCAGAGATGTGTTCTGTGATCCTGCACTGCATAGTATGAAAAATACTTTTGGATAGCCATGGATTTCTGGAGACTGAGACCAAAGCAAATAATGTCTGTAGTTCCTCTTTTCACTCCATCTTCTATCTGTTAATGTCATTTTCAAAGCAAATGTTGCTAGACAGCACAGGGTGAAGAATAAATACAGCAGCTTCTGTATAGATCTCTCCATTTGTGTAATGAGTTGACAGTCAAGACAATATAAGCATGAGAAAGAGAAGGCTGAAATTGAGGACAGACCTCCTTTAGGTCCTGCTGTGCAGCCCCACTTTGTAGTGTATTACTTGAGACTTAGCAATCCAGACAAGGATAAGATGATGTTCCAGTTCTCCTTGGCATGGAGAAATACTTGGCTGCTGCCGCCCAGATATTGTTAACCTCTAGACTGGAGGTAGGAACCAAGAGAACTCAAGGAACCAGTTTCAGCAAAAACAAAGTACTCCAATGAATGGGTATTTTCAGTAAAATAAATTTAAAATCAGTTATGGAATACAGTAAATGAAATAGCAATGTGGTTTTCATGAATTTAGTAGGAAGAATAGAATCTTAATAAGGAAATCTTTATGGGTTTGGGGGATGCTGAAAACATTATCAGATGGGTAGCCTATCAGGAATAAAGTTTCAGATTATGTGAGGAAGCAAAGGTATTTTTTACCTGCAGAGGAAAATTGCCATACCCATCACAAAATTAAGGCTACATGAACCCCCCTTCGGTGAAGAACCCTATCTTACCTAGTTCTACACATATAACTGTATTTTTGTAAGTGTGGCAAGAGGATGTGCCTAACCTGTTCCATTCTTTCTGGGCAGATAGACTTCAGTTTTATAATCGTATTTAAGCAGCCTGATCTTGCTCTGTGGTCACTTCTAGCTGTAGACATGGTTCTACACTTAGGACCATTTTCCTTGATGTCTTTTGACTTAATTTAGGGTAAAAGCCTTACTTTATCTTAAGACTGTTGAAAGGTCTGCAAAAGTCCTGTACCATTACTACTTCTTTAGCTTTCTTAATATATTTCCAACTTGCTCTTTAGGTTAGGAGTACTCATTTTGTTCTGTTTGTAAAGCCCTTGGGATAACAGGAACGTGGACTCACACGTACAGCTTGACACAGCCTAAACGGTGGGTTTGCTTTGTTACGTATTCAAACGGTTGTTACTGTGCAGTTGTTGGGAGGTAAGGGCGTTTGCTACTGGATCATTAGAGAAGTTGGTGGATTCACACAGGTGATCTCCACAGTTGTATTGGGGTCATTTTGTACTCTTTTCTGCAATGAAGTAATGAGTGTGTTTACCTTGGGGTTTTGTGCGTGTTGCTAGTTTTGCTCTTTTGCTACTACTCTGTGACCCAGCTTACCTTGTTCTCTTGGTTGAGAAACCCTTTTACTAGCCACAGGGATAGTAAAAGGGGTCTCATCACTGTTAACTGAGTACTAACAGAGTACAGAAAAGCAACGGAACCTGCATTTGTGAGATTGAAAATAAGCTTGTCATGTCTAACGTCTAGAGTAGAGACCAGTGAGAAGTAGCTAGGTTAGCTGTTAGCTGTGCATAGTGGTTTTTACAAGCTTCATGCAAACAAAGGGGAGAGCTTTGGGGCTGAGCTGGAGGAGAAGGCTGGGAGATGTCTTCATAGAATGCCTAAGAGAAGGCTTCTACCAAGTGATTCGTCCACTCAGGATAGCAGTATCTAGGATATGCTGTGCACCTAACTCTGGGGAAAGTAGAAAGTATATGAAAAATTACAATGAAATCGTTACATCAATAGAAAATAAAAATTATACGTCATAGGATGGTAACAGCATATTTCAAAATTGAAGTCCTGTGGTAATTTTAAAAGAGCGCATGCGCCTAGAACTGCATGTCTGCCCCAGCCACGTCATGATCCCGTACCCATGCAAGACCCATACGTACGTCACCTTCCCTCCTGTACCTTGGTTTTCTCAGAAAGGAAATGCAGTTGCGTGGGTTGGAAAGGAGATGCTGTGCATTCTAGCTAAGTTGTGATCTGGATGATTAGTAGAGCACTCCTATCAGCTCACACCCATCTCTCAGTCTAAATGGAGAAATTAGAAACTATAGTGTAATTCTTCCCTTTAGTGCCTAAAGAGCATCATAAAATGCCCTGAATAATTGGTGGATCTTCATAGAAGCAAGTTTTTCTGAGATTTGTGTTAGAAAGGGGGGAGTAAATTTCTATGGTACTGAGCTAGTTGGGTGACTGAGAGTATTACATTCCAAACCAGTGGAGACTACTTATTTGGGAAAATTGCAAGAGAGATCTGAAACACTTCAGACCTCGAACATGTTTTCTATTTAAATGCATGCACTATTGGTTTTTTATTCATGTTATAATAATGCCCAGGCATGACAAGTGAAATCCAAATCAATTGCGTTAACTACATAAATGTAGAAGGAGAGAAGCTACTGTTGTGTTACATTGAACGTGCGCCTAAATAATGATGAGTAATAATAATTCCTAGAAAACTTGTGTTCAGTAGGGTTCAGGTGTTAAGTCCCGCACATCTAAGTTTTCTGGAGTTTGGGAAAGATGTTTTTACATTTGTGGAGCTCTGGAAGCAGTTTTCAGTGAGGAAAGACTGATGAGCATAGTAGCAGAAAGAATATGACTGATTTTCACAAGAGAAACTGCAGTCCTCTGAAGCAATGGATTATAATCTGAGGAAAGTGGGCTACTGTATCCAAATACCATAAAGTCATTTGGTCGTGACCTCATTATATCTGTATATTATCATTTACTTTTGCTCATCAGTAATAAAAAGTGCAGGAAATTGAAACTTTGATCATGTAGTTAGAGGTTTTCGAAAGGACCACAGTGATCTGATTAGAGTTTATTCTCTTCTTGCTCTATTTTTGTAGTCTTGATGGAATATGAGAAGTCTATTAAACCACAGAATACGAGTTCAAATTGCATACAAGCTCTGCACAAGATGTAGGGTTATTTTGGGTGATTCCCTGCTTCAGTAGCTAGATACGAAGGTCAGTAGACTGTACTGTGGAAAGCAAGGTTGAAATTTTAGCGCTGAGTTCTCACTTGGTCTCTGGACTTTCTTATTGACAAATTTGGCAGTGGAAGCAAAAGTGATGGAGAAATTTGCTTGGGTATTGGTCTTCCCACCGTTATTCAAATTACTGTACTTTTTACTTTCCATATCTTGCTGAAGGAAAGATTGACAGTGATTTATTGGTGGCAAATGCATCATAGCAACTTCAGTCATATATTCCATAACCAAATGCGTGAGAGAGTAAGCATTTTGTCTCCCCGCCCTGTTCAGATCCCAGTTTAAAAGTTTTAGTAATAGAATGGTTTTGATATAAATGAATAGGAGCAGAGAGGCCCTTGAACCTGTCATTTTGTGCCTATTCAACTTTAAAGCTTTTAAGAAAAACATCTTTTGGATTTGCTCTGTAGTGTTAGCATATCAGTAATATCAGCACCTGTGAAAGGCTGGCTTCCATGAAATAAAGTGGGGAACAGTGAATGTGTCATCAGTGAAAAGTTCCCTTTTTAAGCACAGAGAGTACCAGTCACTGAAACAAGTATAAAAATGACTATGGCTTACTTAGACTGTAATCACCTAATCATGCTTTTGCCTATGGGACAAGCTGTCAATGGAATGGACCTGATATTCACATCCAAATGTTAAGGTGTTGCTTTCTGAAAGGCAACACTGCACAGGAGAGAAACCAGGGTGGGAGAGGAGAATGGGATGGACAAAGAATACCATGAAGACAGATAACGTAAATGCACCTTCCACCTTGGAAAATGGAAAAGCAAAGGACTTTAATCTGATGCAGCATATAGCCCATTAATACTGCAAATACAAATAGAATGTAAATATTTTGGACACTTAAGGATTTCACGTAGGGATAGTTGCACCTTAGATGCTCAATGCATGAAACTGCTACCATGTATTATCACAGTAATGATAAAAGGACTTTTCAGTGCATTTGCTTCAGACTGAGGCTAGAGGAAGAGAAGTGAACATGCAATATTGTCCTTATTTTGACTCTGGGAAACTGTTTGCTATTATTTTTATGCTGATTTTATATAATATATTCTTTTTATTGCAAATCATTCTTCTTTTTTCAGCCTTTAATGAACAGGGTGATCTAATGCAAGGCATTTATTCCTAAATTGAGGTGTAAAGATTTGAGCCAGACTTCTGCTACTGGCTTGTAATCCATACTTTGTAGAAGCCTTTTCTGGTAATAAGCTTTCTGTGCAAAATGGGAGGCTTTGATCAGCCTTCGAGTGCCCCAGGAAAAGCTCTTGACATTTCCAGAAGGAAATGAAACATTACCTCTGTGAAATATCTCCTGTTCAAAAGATTTTGTGATTATGTTTCAGTGTAGTGTGATTTTTTTAAAATTTTTTTTCATATTTTGACATGAAATTACCATCAGATTTTGATTCCTGCTGTTTTAAAGAGATTTCTTACTGATGGTTCTTCCTGATCCTGTCAGGATACTGTAATTGGTTATGGAGTATAAGACTTGCCCATTGTTAGCAGGAGCATCTGAAAATTGAAGCTGATAGAATTACATGTATTTGTGGGTGATTTTCTTCCTTTTCTGGTGAGATGTTTTTAGTTTTGGAGTTCTGAGTCAGTAAAACACTTCATGGCTGAAAATTACTTCCCCTGATAGCAGAGGCAAATCATAGTACCCTTTGAAAAAGGGAGTTGATATCACCTGGTAATATTAGACATTAAAATCTCTTAAAAATACTACGCATGCAAGAAAATGAGAAATTTTACTGATGCATCAAACTGACCAACTGTTCCCTAAAACAAAGAAGTAGAGGCAAGAAGCATATGTAGTGGAGGGAAGAAGGGAGTTCTTGGGAAGGTGTCACTTTTCAGGGTGCCAACATCTAGAGGATGGCAAGAGGATTCTCGTGACTTTTTTAATCCAAGAATCCATTCCCTGGTTTTTTGGAGGTGTGAAAATAAGCTGTTGAATTCTACGATTTGTTCTAATACTGCACCTCTTTTCTTCCATTTTGTAAGTAATAGCAAAATTCTTACAGCAGTTGCTGCCAAAAACATCAAAAGTGACTGTCATGTTGGAACAATTGTGATTCTGCTTTATGTGAAACAGGAATCAACTGCTGTAGAAAATAGAGTAGTAAGAGAGGTGGATAGTCTTCAGTGTGCTTTTCTGAAGCACTGTGTGACATTTACACAAAACTTACAAAAGGTCATGGTAGTTTTGTTTTTTGGTTTTTTTTTCCATTTATCCCCAAATGAAAAATGTCACTCCTTTGAAAACAGTGGTTGAGGCTTCAAAATTTAAGAAAAGAGTTCACTGCCTTTCCACTTTTTAAACCTAGACTTTGACTATGTTGCCAGATTCATGGAGGAACCCGGTTATGTGAACCCAGTTATGCTGAGAAATTCTGGTTTATAATGCACAGGCCAGTGGTAATGCAGAAATGGTTATGTAGTGGAAATTTGGATCAAATTTCAGGTGGAGATTCTCAGCTTGAATTTTTCAGCACTTAAAATTTAGTCAATTTTTCTGTGAAATAAAACATTGTAGTGTATCTCACGCTATTTAGTGACCGTAATTTCAGGAGGCTCATTTAGAAAGTGGGTATGCATATGGGCAGTGTGAGAATGGAGTGCAACATGCAGGTGAGATGTTTTAACAAGAGGACGGAGACAGGTTCTTTCATCTCATGGGCTGCATTTTCCAAAATAAAATCACCACTTTGAATCCTAGCCAGTACCCTGACAGGTGAAGGCTAGCCTGTGTGTTCATGGTGTACTAGACTGCAGGTTTTCTCTGCAGCTGTGTTCATAAGCATTATTAAATAAAACCATTTCAGAGTCTTGAGATACTCTCTTTCATGTTGCAAATACACCACAACTTAAATGATGTTGGTATGTAGGGACCACAAGGAGTGGTGGTTCCTGTGGCTTCACAATCAAATGTGAGACAAGAAACAAGAGAATGAGAGAAGGACCAAGGGCTTCTGATTCAGGTAATGTAGGGAGCTCTAGTACAATGAAAGTTTTTTGGGTTGGGGTTTGTGTTTTTTCCTCATTTATTTTATACCAAATGGCTATCCTTGACTTAAGCACCAAGAAAACCGTCTGTCTAAAATTTTGTTTCGTTTCAAATACTTACTATTCCAAATGCTGGATTATCTTCCCATGCTAAAACTGATCTCCTAGTATCTCACAAAATTAATGTACAAAGTCTGTGGGGTTGAGACAGATTTCTTTTACAGTGCAAGAAGCAATAGCAATTTTGACCCCATTTCCTATCTTTTTAATAAAAAAAGTTAGTCAGGATGAATACAGAATATCTTTTGTGGTTTGGGTTATAATTTCATATTAACAAATGTGATTCATATGTAGAACATAGGGGTTTCCCCCTATGGTGTATGGTATATCCTTGCTTGTGGTAATTCAGGGTTTTTCCTCTCCTGCCTGTTTAGTTGGCTATATAGTCTTAATTCTTCCTTTTCTCCTAGATGACTGTGTATTAATTTCTTCCTTTCTGTCCAATCCTGATAGGTTTTTGTAGGATTACCTGGTGCAGTGAAGTATGACCTTAAGTAGCGATGTGGTTTAGAGACTCCCATGTTGTCATTCTAGCTATGACACTGCCTCCCCCGTTACCTGGGGAAGTTTCTGACTCCTGCTTTAATCTTCATGAGTAAATGAGAGTGAAATTTCATCACTACATTTTTCAGGAACTTTGTGCCAGCTTCTGAATAATCCAGTCCTAATCCTGATCTCACAGAAACCACAAAGTGCTTTGCATTGATGAGTTGCTTCATTTTGATGTACAGCTTTGGAGCACTTAAAAATACCTCCTGATTTTCGCTCTAGGTTTTTTCCCACTGGAATCACTGATAAAATAATGCATTTTGGCTTAATGATAGTAGCAAGGGTGACATGTAGTTCTGAAAAAATACGCTACTTATCTCTGGAAGGTATCTTCTTCCATTCCCAAAGTAATTTTATTGCTTTATTACATTTAACTCCTGGATTGCCATAGTAAAAATGGATTTTAGACACCAGCATCTAAGATGTGGTTGATTATCCTGGCTGCACCATCTTACTGCTTTAGCAACTAGGCAGTGATCTTCCAGGGTCGTGTGTAGAAGTTTGCATAATCCTATAAATGATTCTTTAAAGTAGGAATCGGGGATGTATCTGTCAAGGTCCAAGGTTAAACTCTAGTTCATAGCCCCAAAAGGAAGGTATGTGGTATTTTATTTTAATGAAGACTGTTGTAACGTATAAGGTGTGAAAAAAAAGAGCATTGTGCTTCAGAACAGTTTTTACAGTGACACCTTATATTTGAAATTACTCCACTACTTTTGCCATAAGGGTTGGAGATTTGAAGGTCTGGTTTTCAGTTTCTGTCTTTCTCCCCTTGGCTTTCTCTTGCACTCGTTATGGCTCTGCTTGAAAGCTAATAGCATGAAGCCTGCCTTGTCTTTTTCAAGGAAATGCCCCAAGACTTGCAGTGAAGGTGGAGAGAAGAAGGTGGGTTTTCTAGCTTGGCTACCAAACCTCTTTCTGAGCAGCGTTATCTTGAGAGTGAGGCAACTTTTGAGTACCAGGAGTACTTGCATAATTTTACATGTATGCAGAATAACTCTGTGCTGAGTGTGCTCCAAGTTTCTTGTGTGTTCTGAAGCCACGCATACTGTACCTGTTCAGCCAATTGTGTATATCCATCTTCAGACCATCAGAGAGCTTTTTCAAACTGAGAAATTAGTGCCTCATCCAGGGACTGTTGGCTAGAGATGCACTGCTGCTACCTTCCCAAGCTAGTCAATGTGTTAATGACATTGCTTTCAGAGCATTTTCTATTATATGGCTAAATTATTTTTCCCTAACACTGATTTCTTTATCTATGTAAAATTTTACAAGTGGTTACTGTGTTGCTTGTGTGGCAATAAGTAGTTCACTCACAGCTATTAAACTGGTTTTCATGAACTGTTACATGGGAGAATCCATATAGTCATAGTTTAAAAAGAGGAAAAAAATCACAGCAGTCCAAAGGTCAGATCATAGTCCTAGCAAGCAAAATTATGTGGTTTTCTTGCAAGGTACTGTTTGTCAAATCCTCTTGATTCAGAGTTGACATTATACACAGGGATCATGTAATTGATTGCTTCCATCTGTTGTACGTATGGTTAGTGCCTAGAGAAGGAAAGGGGAAATTCCTTTGTTAAACGTCTCTGCAAGACTTTATTCTCCAGTTACTGCCTGAAGTATAATGAAGTCTGGTACCTATGAAAATCTATACATGTAGATTCTACATTCAGAGAAACTGGAGGAATGAGACATTGTATATTTTATGATATATCATAGAGCAGTATTATTACTGTGCCTCCAAAAATCTTAGCTGTACATAGCTAAACAAAAATGTCAAAAGGTTCCATTTTAAATGCCTAAGAAAAAAAGGCCAAGGGTGAAACCAAGATCTGGGGGAGACAAATTTCCGATGTTCAACAGGAAGCATAAATATTCAACAGAAATGTTAGCAAAAGCATCATTAATAACTCTATAGATGTATACATGTTAATCTTCTCACTCGTTTTTCCCCAATGATTATTATTTTGTTACTGGGGAACTTAAAATAACCTAAGCTATCTCATTTAATATTAAAACTGGAAGTTACAAAACTGAAAAGAAAGAATCTGTGTGTTTACCAAACACATAATGGTGGGAGGAGAATCAACCAGTGCTGTAGCCATGTAGTTTAGCCACTGCTAAAAAAGGAGTTATGTTTACTTTTTGCTGAGTGCAACACTGTCAATGTTGAACAATATCAAACAATCTGATGTTTGTGTTGTAGAGGTAACATCTTGCAGCTTCTTATTCTTGATGTTCTGTAACAATACCCAACTGTTGAATAGCAGTGTTAATTGGTATATCTTAATGCATTTGACAAAGAAAATTATTAGTGGTTTTCCTGTTTGCCGTGTGTAGAATTTGAGAGAGGTAAAATGAGTTTCTGAAATGCCAGCAGCAAAATCAGTAAGATGGTAGCAGTCTCTGAGGTTGAGTATGTTGCTGTATCTGTCGTGCTATTTTGGCATTTATATGGAAGCAAATGAGTTTCTACAAATAGCAAGCTGTTGGGAAATTCCTGTATTTAAGACTAATCACTTTTAAACTGATGTCTTTTATGGAGGGGAATGTCAGTTTTACTATTGAGTGAATGAAATTAAACAACATGGCTGTAGGCACATGGGAATTTGGAATGGGAAGAATTGGTAATACAGTTAAAACAGAAAGGTCAGGACGTACAATTTTTTTGCCAGTTTTGCCATTTGAGTGGCTGTGTAACCTAATACAGCTAATGTAAACTGTCTGTGTCTAAATTTAATTGTACATGGGATGGGGATGGTCATTCTTTTCAACATGCAGGTTCTGGGAAGAAAATTTAAAGTTGTTCAAGTGAACAACGCTTCTACTCACTACACCTGAACTTATCCAATATTTCTATGACCCTGGTCTTGATAGTTCAGCTATTTATAGGTAGTTATAGCTACCTGTAAGTTGCTTGGCTTGAAAAGCTGAATAGAGTTTGTCTGTTATAAAAACATAGTTGCTGCATGATGTGTATGTGCAATTTCTTGGTCCTGATGGATGACTAATACCTTTGGGATGTCTGTGCTGATCTGCCTTTGAAAAGGCAAGCAAGAATGGGTCTGCCACTTCCAAAAATAAGGCTGGTATGAAGTATTGTGTTATTTCATTATTATGTTAATATATTCATTTTTACCTTATCTGGGTGACGACTTCTGGAGGAAGACACACATGGTTGTGAGATTTTTAACAATGTTTAAAAAAATCTTGAATTCTTCATGTTTTAATTTGCATTACTCTGTAGTATTTTTAAGTAGCCTGTAATATAAGCCTAAACCTTTTCAGCTCCTAAAGATTTTTACTTTTTTTTTTTTTTTTTGCTGTCTTTGCAGTTCCCCTCTCCGCAGAAATGGTTTAGCACCAGTAAAAGTTGAATACAACTTTTTTGGAGTGAGTTGAAAAATAAGCTATTCATATGCTACTTGTGGTGTTCCCTGAGCTTGATTGAGATGCAGATCAGAACATGTGCCAGCCCTGGCTGCAGAGGAGACCAGACTCAGACAGGTAATGGGGTGTAGTAGTGAAGGGTTGAGAGAGAACAGCTGAGACTGGAAGAGGAAATGGTGCAAGAGCTGTGGGGGAAAAAAGACGTGGAGGGACGCTTCTAGGGTTCTGGGGGACAGAACGTGGCAGGAAGCAACTGGCTTCAAGAAAGGTGAGAGATTGTGGTTGGGGCCAGCTAAGGGTGCAGGGAGGGCAGTGGATGTAGCTGGGCAGAAAGGTGTTACTAGGACGGGCTCTGGCTGTGGCATGAGGGGTCTGGGTGTGAAGACTGAAATACCGATTGTCTGTGACAACTGCTAGGAGATGATGGGGAGATGAAGTGGATTGTACTGTTCAATGAATGCAGCCGTTCTCAGAAAATACAGAATTAAAGCCCTTATAGCATGTCTGCACAAGAAAGAAGTTGGCAATCAGTAATGTTTGAGTTGTTTTCTTTTTCGTGTTAATAATCTTTTAATATTTCTTTTTCTATGCAATTCATTGTTTGCACAATAACATGGAATGCCTAAAATACTGAGGAAGTGGAGAGTATTAATATTAAGCATTTTGGAACATACTAAAATATACTTCAGGTAACTGTCATTGTACCTGTGATTAGAAGCTCAAAGACCAATTGCTTTGCATACCCACAAGCAGTGACTGACATTAAAAAGTTTGCCCCTTTCTTGTCAATAGATACACACAAAGGTCCAAATATTCATTTAAATCTATGTGTGTCTGGACATTCTCTGCAAATCAATGGAAGCAGAAAGAAAAAAGAAAACAAGAAGATCAAGCTCATTGGATTTGGGAGAACTCCAGAAGTACCATATAGTGCACTGGAAATGGAAAGCATTTCTCTTGCTGCTATAGACAAAGGGGTGCATGGGGCCTCTTGTACTGCAGTGCTTGTGAGAATCCTGAATTCTAAGTAGAAGTGAAAGGACTTTTACTTGTATTCAGAAACTAACCTGATGTTTTTTTCCATCCAGAAAATGATTGAAAGATTGTAAAGAGAAAACAACAAAAGAAAAAAATCAGAGTAAGAAAATGAGTAGGCCTTGACTCAATGTTTTATTATATTTAAAAAGTACAGGTACATTAGTCATAGTCTCTGAAGGATTTCTTGTAAAGGAGCTTTGCTGTTTGTAAGCTTTTCCTGTGATTAATTTTTTTAATAAAAGTATTTTTTAAATTAAGTGAATAGGTACTTCGGAAATTGATAATTATGGAAACTGAAATTATCTGCTCCTGACTTTCAGGGACACTAAATGGTGAGAGTACAGTGCAGAAGGCTGTGCCGAGGAAGCCATTTCTGCTGAGGTTGAGCTGGTGTGTGGTTCTCAGCAAACCCCAGATGATACAGTACCTGTTGCGGGGCACCATCTGCTGGTGCCTCCTCATCTGGCTGCTGCATATGGGTATATGTCATATACAAGGTATAGTCTGTATGTTCTCTTACGGCATGGAGCACCTGCAGTTCTCATTGGGGTCAGATCCCTCTGCTTTCAGTGAAGGTGGTTGATGTTGCCCCTGGTCTTGGATAATCATGTCCCATGACTGCTCCGCGGCAAAGAAGTAATGGGCCACTGTGTATTTATTTCAGTCTACTAATACATTGTGCCAGTAATGTTTTAATATTTTCTTAAGTAAATTTACAGGAGAGAGGAACGGAAGAATTGACTCCAGTGCTCCCAGATGAGGGAGGAAAAATGTGGTGGTATCAGAGTCAGTAGACTTCTCCATGCGATGTGTAACAAGTTTTGACGTACTGGCATCCCCAAAAGGCAAGATGTGGTATGCGTAAGACTGCGGGCTGCTACAAGGCAGTTACAGTACTTACACTCTGGTGCACCTGCCAACTCATGAATCTGCTACTCTTTCCTCTTTTGTGCTAAAGGACCGGATATTGTAGGAGGCTGGAAGGCTGAAGACGGTAGTCTGGAAATTGATTTGAGAGAGCTAGACAGTCAGAGTTACGTGAAGAAGTTGCCTGCTGCTGAGAGTGGAAGAAGTAAAGGAAAACAGAACCACCACCACGAGGCAGGTGTGAGGAGGGCAGTTTAAAGGAGCAGTGTAAAGGTGACTGCCATTGAGACTTCATGGGGATGCTTTAGCTGAATTGGAAGGTCAGCAAAGGGTCCCTGCAAAGCCAAGCGTGCAGCACACTTGTTGCACTTCAGTCTGAGACTGCAGGCTACAGCATGTTTCAGTAACCATTGGACACTTCCCAAATACCCGTATCCTTGCTGTCATCCCCTGCTGAGGGGCTACTTGCTAAGTTTTGTCCTGCAAAGTGTCACTTCATCTTAGCAGCTTATTGCCTGGTTAGGCTTTTAACCATAGTGATAGAGATACAGGCAAAATAAAAAGTCATTGCTGCTTGAGGCCAGAATTATAATGAGATCGTAGTACCAGGCAGGGAAGTTTGAAATTGTGGAACCTGAAATCTCAAGTTGCTTTCTCGCTTCATATCAGCTTACAGGAGTCAAGAAACACGGCCCTGCATTTATACCAGGATACCAGTCTGTCAAGCCTGTCTGTACTAAAATCAGGGTTACCCTGAACCTAAGAACTTGCATGTTCTGAACACTGTAACCTTGGCTGTTGACAGAAACAAGCTACCCACTGGAAGTGAGACATTTTACCTTTCACTGAGAAGTAAGCTGCTGCAGTATTCAGGCTAGGGACATGCACAGGAGCGGTTGCCATCAGGTAAGCCCCCCTTTACTGAGCTGTAGGTTACAAAGGAGCAGCTGATGTAGAATACTTTGTTCTGTTGCCTCTACTGAGTGCAAGGTCTTTGGATATGACCTTTTCCCAGTCAAAGCATCCAAGACCCGTATCTTGGTTACTCACCAGAGATAATGATGTTGATCATTTTGGAATAGTCTTTCCAGAGGCTTTAGTTAACAGTGTTAGATAAAATGGTCTTACTAGCAGAGAACTAGCTATTTATAGAAATTACTACATCATATTGCTAATTTTTGAGAGTCTGTGATTTGAGCTCTCTGACAATAGCAAATAACCTATGTGAAAAATGGAGATTCATGACAAGACAGCAGTCCTTCTCCCCTTGCTACCTCCAAAGGAATAGAATGCCACATCATGCTGGTGAGGTGCTGTTCCCTTAACTACCAAGGCATGAGATATGCCACCAGCACAGCTGTCTCATGCTACTCAGCCTCCCCTTTTAGTCTGCTGAGACCAAAAGTGGTGTCTGATTGCATGTATTTGTTGATGCTGCCTCTGTGGAGAATGCAGTTAATAGAAGCAGCAAAGGTAATCCCACCGGATTATTTTCTTCATCTGCCTCACTGAGTCCTTGACGCACTGGTAGTGAGGAGGTGACAAGAGCGTCATCTCCATCCGGTGTCTGCTTCGGCTTGCTTGGGGCCACCTCCTACGTTTGTTAATTTCTAGGGCAGAAACGAATGTTGCTGCAATAGGTAAGCCTAAGCAGCATTCTCCTGTCAGATGAAGTTAGCCAGTTTGCTCTGCTTCTAACACTAGTGACTAAGACTTGCTTTTTTGAGAGATGTTGACAGTGGTGCTTCTGTTTTGCCAGTGAGGACCTATTCTCTTTGTTTAAATCTTGAATGGTAAGGTAGGAATTAAAAGTTGTACAGTGCAAAATAAGGGATAAGTATAGAGTAACAGGGAAGCTGCTTCCATGTTTGTTATGTTGCAGAGCAGCTAAAGTTTATTGAAGCTGTGTAATTAATAATAAAAAAGTGGGCCACATCTGGTATGATTTTGGATATCAACAGTCTGAGATCTAATCACTGTCTGACTCCTTCGAAGGTCATGTGCTAGAACCCATCAACGTGGCCAATTTTTAGCTGGTTATTTGTGTCCATTAACTTGGGTGTGGTGAAAAGGGGAATTCGGAACTGCAAAAACTGAGTAATGTCAAAAGGATGAAAAAAATAAAGTTGGTGATTAGCACCAAATTGCTGTTTCTGCAGCTGTTGTTGCAGTAGGATTCAGAGTGTAGAATTCAAGCTAGGTCAACACTGTGCTGTTTTAAAAATTCCCCTGTAACAATACTTCAGTTTATCCCTACAAAAACTCACATCCCCAGGCAGAGAGATATCCCCCCCCTTAGAGAGAGACACCTCAAAAAGGTGTCAGAAACAATTATAAAAATAATGAATGTAACCTTTTTGCACTAAGTATTAAACTAAAAAGGCAGGTTACTGTGTAATACAATTTGTAGACTATGTGTGGGCCTGGTGACAGTGCTAAAGGAAAAATTCTGGTTTTGAAATTACATTGGCTACACAATGAGTAAAACTGCCAACTTCAGCAATCTAATGTTAAACATCAAGTTTATTTTTCACTGTATAGCATTGATTGGGGTTTTTTTTTCTGTTTATTTAGCAGTGTAGTGCTGTCACTTTGGGACACTCGTAACTAGTCCGGTACTACCTGTTGGACAGGCAGTAAAAGAGTATGCCTCTGACAAGTGAAGTAGGGCGCATTCAGATGAATTTTTAAATTGTCCATCTCTAGGATTAATAGGATCAGGGCATGCGTATGCTGTATGTTTGTGAACTGTGTGATGGTAGCAGGTCACATATGTCTGGAAAATTTTTTATATATAAGCAGCATTCAAATAGAGTAACAGAAGAAACCACAATTTTAATCATAGTTTATGATGACAATTACAAAATATTATGTTACAAGCGTATGGAGCTACATATTTGTCTTAAACTTACGGAGTTTAAAATATGTTTATCATATATTTTAAAGCATAAGACAACATTAACTTAAAAACTGGGCATGAATTATCCAAAGTCATGTGACTGCTGATATCTGACTCTTGGTGCAGAGCAATTTCAGTGAAATGAATTAGTTGTGTTGGTGCTTTGTCTTGATGGAAAATAAGGAGATCTGTGGGGGCTGGGAAAACACCTTGGGTGCTTTTGATTGTGAAATGGGTTATTGATGGATCAGTACTCATACAGAAACTGTCATAGAGGGAGAAGTTTTGAATGAGATTATTATCCATTTTTGTTCTCCCATTGACTTTTCAACCTACAGTTTCTTTTATTCCATAAAGGGATTTACTGTTTGCTGTATACCTCTGCTGCTCTTCGTCTGACTTTCATCACTGTGCTGCCCACTGAATTTGACTTAAAGGCTAAATAAGGCATATGCATCAGACTGGGAAATTTGCCAGACAATTGTCACAAACACTGAGATAAATCTTATGAGAACCAGATAGAACTAGCTAGAAAATATTTCCCTATCTCACAGAAGTGTCATTTTTTCAATTTTGACCTTTTTTCCCATGTCACGCTGAAATGATGTTAAAAACTTCCAACTATTTTAATAAAAAACACGCAAGAAAGAGAGAGACTGATCCATAGCAGTCAGTAGCCTGTTGAGTAGGCACTTCCTCTGGCATCTTGGTGGAGCACATCCAAATAGAGAAGCCAAATCAAACAGAGCGGGGATTGGACCCCAACTCCAGCAGTCGCTTCTCTGGTGAATGCCCATCCTAGAAACCTGCTCTCTGCTCTGCTCTGCTCTTGTGCACGTGCTCTTGTTTTTAATAGAAATTCCATCCTGGACCTGAGAAATGATTTTTGTTTAAAGTTTTGTCAGACTGTTTCAGTGAAAGTTGCAAAGAAGAGTTTCAGTTTCAGCAAAGTATTATCCTCCAGTGGAAAAACATTTCACTGAAAAATTCCCAGCCCAGTCTACTTCTGAGTTTGCCTTGTACAGCATCTTTTTAAGGAAAGTCTTATAATGCAGAACATTCATGCTTAAGGAGGACATGTTTTAAAGGCAGTTATTGGTTCATCACTAACAAATGCAGGTGAGGTTCTTGTCTGAGCACTGCAGCGAGCAGCCCAACCTGGTGTAGGTGCCATGGGTGTCAGGCCGGGGCAGTGATCTCGCCACAACTGGAGCTCCTTGAGCTGACTGGGCTCATCTTTATCCTGATGCTTGATTCTCGTTTACATCCTCTGGCTGCTTGTGCTGTTGTGCTAGTTCATGTCGTCGTGCAAGTTCATGTGGTGGTGCAGCGCATGTGTCTGGGTCAGAGAACTGACCCAGATTAAATACAACTTGCCTCCTTGCCTTCCCACACCCAAAAAATGCAACTGTTGGGAGCTGGTAGGGGGCAGAAGTGGGAATGGTTTCAGCCAGCCCTGCTCCAGTGAAACGCAGGTGAAAAAGGAACTAGAGGCAGTAGCTACCCAGTACTTTGTTCTTCAGTGCCATAAAAAATTCTTGCTGCCAGGTCAGGTTGTTACCTGGTATTTGTTCAGCAGTTTTTAGGGCCATGGTGTAAACCAGGTAATGGAAAGAATCAGTCAGAAAAAACAGAACCCCCTCCAAAGCTGTTTTCAACCTGAATCATTTCAGGTTTGGAGAGCAGTTGCAGTTACACTTGCCCAGCTAAGACAACAGTAAAGGGTTGGCATTGAGTGAGCCGAAAGAGTAGATGAGGATGGGGAAAGGAACAAGAATTTCTGAAGCTAGTCTCACCAAACAAAACTTCATCATATACATCTGTCTAAAAATATTCCTGTGAAGGTAGGGACTGAAGAAACTAGGGGGGGAGTAGAGTTTAGCATCTGTCTGACAGAACGTGGGACACCTGAAGAGACTCAGAATTGAAGCAAAGATGGTATGTCCACCAAGAAGGGAGACAGTAAGCTGATAAGGAACGCTCGGAACTATTGTTCAGCTGCAGATGCTAGGTTAGTATTTCAGAAATGGGCCGAGTGCTCCACGGCCAGGAGGGCAGGAGTGCTCCATGCCATGGGAAGGGTGGCCACTGCAGCACCGAGCCCCTTGGAGGGCAGGTTTAGTGATGACTCCAAGAAAGGCCTGCTAACCACTGAGCCCTCCCATCTCTTCCTGCTCCAGCGGCTCCCTGCCTTACCTTCTAGCTCTGGGCTGACTCTGGTCCAGCTGTTTCCTCACAAAAATCAGCAATTATATATTAGTTGCAGCTATCGGAGAGAAATTGTGTTAGAAACTGTTAAAAGGGACATGTAAATTCTTCCAGGGATAGTAAAGAGCCTGTAAACTTTTCTGCTTGTTATTTGTGATTTATATGCATATTTGTTTTCAAGTGACACTTCTCTTAATGGTACAGTGTGGCATTGATGTTTTTGAGCTTTCACCAGTAGATTCCAAAATCTGAATGGCTTTTGCTGTTTTGTGATTAACAGGCTGTATATAGCTGAGAAGCTAGCAATGATACGGATTCTTCCTAGCTGTTCAGTATCCCAACAGCAAAGGTTTTATGTACTTGTAATGTGCCATCTTCAACCTTTTATACAAGCAGGCTGCAGTGGCAACTGGGAATAATTTTAGTGCTTTTCTGAGTATTAAAGGACCTGTGACACAAGGTGGGGCAAGATTTGCCAATACTTTGTCCTGTATGGCGTTAATGCAAAAGAGTTGTAAATGTCACGCACCTTTAAACTGGCTTTGTTTAAAGGAGAGGAGGAGGGTAGAAGAAAAAGAAAGTGAAAGAATGAATGAGGAGGGAATAAAATAAGATTGGGAGAGAAATTAATATAGGAAGAGGAAATAGAAATTACTAAGCAGATGGCATCTGAACTGTGCCTGTAAAAGAGAACACAACATGGAACCAACAACAAACTCTCTTAAGAAACTTCGTAGGTAGGTTTATACCTATTTTCAGTTCAAGTAAATTGATGTCAAAATATTTTTGCTTAAAAATACTAGTTTTCCACAAAATGAACTCTTACTCAAAAAAACCCCAAAAGCCAACCCCACCACACTGCAAAAATGTTCAGTCTTATCACAGAGTATGTTTGAGTGGCGAAGTAAATTGTGATGGGTGTTAAGGATTTCCTGTGTGTCTTGCTCACAGAACCCAGGCACAGAGCCTTTAGTTTTCTTGATACTGCTTTTAATATACCACCAGGTAAGCCAGATCCTTCTTGCCGTGTTGACTTGATTCACTGGTGTCTTTATATACTCCATTTCTTAAGCAGCCTTGAAAAGGGAGATCATATGTGTGGGAGGGAGCAAAACATTGTGGAAATGTCCAGCTTACTTCCTTACAGATACTGAATTTAAAATTGGCCTCACCATTACCAAGTACAGATTGTCTGAACACGGTGTCTTGTGCCCTTGTGAAAAGCATTCATAAGATACTAGGTGAGGTGTTAGGAGGACGCATGCATGCATGCTGGGTGTCATATGTACATGCCTTCATACATGTCTGGTAAAGGTGCTGGACTGGATTCATTAGCATCATTTTGCTTCACTCTATGCCTCTGATACAGAGTTCATCTAAAGCTTTGGGAAAGTCACTAATTACTTTGTGCCTGACTTATTTTCCTGTTGGTAAAATAGGGAATAATGATATACTGATGAGATGAATTATTTATGAGGTCCTGAAACACAATGATAGTAGGCTTTATAAATACCTGATGCATAAAATAATGTTTTCTCTTTTTTTCCTAATATTCTTCCTTGTCCCTGTTTTTAACCTGTTGGAATTAATAATGTCTGTGCAGACATTCTCTTGTTAACCAGATAAAATTATCTTGAGCACTTATCAGATCTGTTTCACTGAGTTTGGGCCGTTGTCAGGTAAATGTTGGATTTTCCTCCTAAGAAGGAGTTTACCCAACCTTGAAGTATCTTAGTTTGTATTGAAAAAGTCAACCTTATAACTTTTGATCGTTAATTCTTTCTCAGAAATGGGAGCATTGTAGCACTTTTTAGTAAGTTACCTTTTTGAACATTATTTCCCCACATTTGAGGGTTGGTGAGATTTAATCTTTTTAAAAGCTGGGGCGGGGAGGGGATGTGGAGGGGAAGGTCTGTTTTACGTTCTCAGTTGCCTGCTGCCCTCTTGTGCTATGATCTGGTCTTTACATTGGGGTGTTTACTTGCCATCCATAAAGGCAGTTGTAAGCTTGGAGTTGCTTCTCGATTTGATGAAATGCTGGATTTGGTGTGCCAGCCTCACATGTTTAACTGTATTTCACTCCCTACACTCCCTACTGTCTTCTGTTCAGCCCCTGTCTTAAACTGGCTCTGGCCTTGACCCCTTTTTTATTCATTGTCTCTACATTTGTTTTAAGGTTTTAAGGGAGGATGGAGAGAGCTGCTCTGTCACAGTGTTAAAGCATTTGGCTGATCTGTTGTGATAAGCTTGATATGAAAAGTATTGTATCTTCTGTTACATCTGCTTCGTGAGTGGCCCCCTCACTTCTGTGGCTTAAAAATTAAAATGTTTCTGGCTTCCTTGCTGTAAGAATGTTCTCCCGTTGGATGATCCTTTGATATTCAGCCTAGAGAGACTGCTAACAATTCATGCGCCATACTTTTTTGTGTGTGATTTTACAATGGTTGATAAACAGCAGTTGTGATGAATAAGGAGTTTAATACTGATGTCTACTGGCCCTTATAAAGTTATGTTCAACTGTTTTTCCATTTTAATGGAATTGTACAGCTGATGTTTATGCGTCATGTAACTGTCGGAAAATCCTTGAAAACAGAAAGGAAATTGGAGGAAGCATAACAGAAGGAAGAAGGTGAATTGGATTTGGAGAACAAATGTGGGAAATTAGAACAGTAGAAAGAAGAAAAATGGAGAATCAAGGATGGGCATGGAGAGGGGGACAAGAAACAGTAGAGAGAGGTTTAAGAATAAGGTTATCTTCAAAAAGTGAAAAGAGATAAAAATGGGAAAGCTCTTTACAAAGAAACTAAAAGGGGCAGGAGAAATCCTGAT
Organism: Haliaeetus albicilla; assembly: GCF_947461875.1. NCBI lineage: Eukaryota > Metazoa > Chordata > Aves > Accipitriformes > Accipitridae > Haliaeetus > Haliaeetus albicilla. Next base: position 2,739,872 of record NC_091483.1, on the reverse strand, counting down.
AGGTTGTTGGACAGTTAATGAAGTGTAACACGAACACAGCATCCATTTGTATAGCCTCTTATAAAGGGAAGGGAGAAGCTAAAGAGGCTAACTGGCATGGTAAAGGAGGCTATTGACATCCTTCAGAAAACTGGTGATGTATTCAGATGAAGAAAATAGGATGATGAACTGGCAGATACAGTGTAAAAAAATTCATAAATAAAAGATGGGCTAAAAAAGAGTTTGAGGTAACATCTAGCAAAAATTAATACTAATATCTTCTTTTAAATGTAGGAGCAAGAAGTGCTGCAAGAGTGTTTGTAAGACGATGATCAGCTATGAAAGGATTGATGAAAGAGGGTAAGACTATCAAAGGCAAGCTAATTAATTATTTGAGTAGAAGAAACTAAAAAGTTCCATTTGGAGTAAAGTGAGAATGTTGGCAACTTTCTTCATGAGGAAACCATCAAAACATCTCTCAGGATCTGAAGTGGCTAAAAAAAAGTGCGTGGAACAATGTTTTAAAACAAAGAGTAGCAGTCTGCTGATGATATTTGCCCAGGAGTTCCAAATAACTGAATTGCTAAGTGGGGTATGTAACCTCTCACTCTAAACTGCCATGAATAGCTGAGAACTGGGCAGCAATGAATGGGAAGCCGACATTTTAAAGAGGTTCCACAGGGCATTTTGGAAACTGAAAGCTAGTAGACGTTACGAGAAAAAAAGTTAATTAGTAGGTACCCAAGTAAATATAATCTGCTTAAGAAGAGTCACTGTGGCTTCTGGAAAGAAAAATCCTGCCTTACAAAGTATATTGGAAATCTTTGAAAGGATTAAGAGTCGTATGGGTAAAGGTGATTTGACTTCCATAGTCATGTGGTTTTCCAAAACTGACAGTCTCTTCCTGAAGGACAGTAACTCTAGGCATCAGTAGACTTAATACGAGGTCATTGCATGGGAAACGAATTGGTTGAAAGATAACAAACAGAAGACAGAACTGATTGTGATGCAATTCTTGTAATAGAGATTACCTTGGGAAAGTTTGCTCATGGTAGGGCATTGAGGACAAGGGCAGAGCATAAGAAGCTCTGGAAAAACCTTGCAAGACTGACTGGACAAAAGAGTGGTGAAATTCAGTGTTGATAGAGCTAAAGTCATATCTATATGTCTGTGTGGGGGAAATCCTAATTTAACGTGTAAAACAGTGAGCTCCAAGTTGGACATAACCGCACATGAATGACACTTTTGGGTAACGTGATACTTGCACAAAATTGTGAACTCATGGCTCAGGAGTGCTCAGAAAAGCAAGTTAAATGTTAGGAATTAAGAATAGAGAACAGAAAACATCACTATGCTACTGTATTTGAGCAAGCAATCACAGGGAGCATTGCTGGACATAAAGATGGCAAGGTGCCTAAAGGCAGTGTGTGGTGAATATTTGGTGTTTATGTACATTCGGAAGTAGGAGTCTTATTTCCTTCTTATGACAGCAATAAGAACAGGGATTGTATTCACTGCATACCATATCAAGTCCCTGATTTAGGAGGATTGTCTTAAGTTCCATATACAGATGATATGGAGAGATGTTCTGGATGATCTCAGTTGACTGTACAGATAAATTGTTATCTGTTGACAAGCTGGTACCAGCAATGAGTTTTGAGGACTCCATCTGTATTGCTTTGCCACAGCATGTAAATCTTTGTCATAATCAGTGTTGTTCCAGAAGAAGTTTTGAAGATATTCATTAAAGATTCTTATCTTGGTATTTTGTTATACCTGGGAGCGTTACTGCCTAAGGACAATGCTACAAGTAGCTGCTATCCTTGTCAGCTTCACTGCGAACTTCTTTACTTCTTGGGGCTACAAGCCAACGTCAGGAAAACCAGCAAGTACCGTGACCTGTGAGCCAGGTTTGATCCAGTTCTATTTTGAAGGTGATTCTTTGGAAAAATAAGCCAGCTAATGCTGTGAAATCAATGTATACAAGCTAAACTGTATTAAACCCAGTGAAGATACTCTTGTCCAAAAGAAGAGACCTTAACTTAGCCTCAGAACATCTGTATATAGATAGTGTGCTTTATCTTAATTTTAAACTAACTTTTAATTTTCTGAGTGACTCCATATTGCCATACTTTCAATCTTCATCCTCTCTAATTCCTTCAGAAGTTTTAGCTACCATGTAAACCCTTCATCCTCTGTAAGTTGTTTCTGATACTTCAGTCTGTTCAAGAGTGGTAGAAAATGCAAGAAAGATGCTGAAGTGATGGAGTCCTGCGATACATAAATAGGTAGGAAAGTGAGATATGAGAACAGAGAAACAAAGCTTCCATCAGAAATAAACAAATTTTTCTGTATGAGTAATGCCCCATCTTTTGGGTTCTTAACGTCTCTGGAGTCTAGAAAATAGAAAGTTTTTTGAGTATTTTTTTCAGGTGCCTTCATTCTGGGTTTTTGAAACATAACACTTCATGATGTTACAGCAGTAACACAATCGGACAAGAAAAGAATATTGAGAAGTCTTCAGCTGTGTAAGCAAGAAAAGGGAAAACTAAATGGAAAGTAAAGAACTTAGTTATTATCTCTGTAGTGCATCTCAATGCAAACTGTCATGAGAATGATCCCCCCCCACCTCCCCCCGCCCCCAGCTTACCTATTTTGTATCTGGAACTGTTTTGAATTTCCATACAATTATCAACAGGTGGCAGTACAGCAATTCAGATCATTAGCTTAGAGAAGATGTTTGAATAGGAAATGTTCTCTTTCACCTTTGCTCCTTTTACAACATGGATCATAAGCACAAGTGCAAAGCAAAGAACACTATAGGACAATTTTGTTTTGTTCCCCACCCCCACAGCTGTTGGGACAATATGCAGGGGCTGTTAAAAAAAAAACATTGATAGAAAGAGCATAGCATTTCTATGCAGTACAAAACAACATATTTGAGATGTTCCAACTCTGAAAGGGAGTTCTTTTACATCTATATAGATATCTAGGTCAATTTGGGCAAAGTTGTGCCTAGACTTCTCAGCAGAGTTAAATAGTTGAGTTGGTCTAGCATTAGCACAGTTTTCCTTGGTTTGGGGGGCTCTGTTGTTCTCTATTGCACCAGCACATAGCCATACAATGCACAACCTGCATTGTGTGCTGTGCTCCAGCAAGTACTTCGGAACGTGCCAGAAGCCTAAAGCCTTCTGTTAAAGCTTCTGTGTGATCTGTTGCAGGCTCTTTGAGGTCTACAGCATTACAATTAAAGTTGCAAGAATATGTCTACACCATGAACCATGTACTTAGGAAGACAAAGTAGCCTGGCCACAGGGCTTCAGGGTCTGTTTGCTTCCCACAATGCAGTGTCAAGATACTTACATGCTGTGAGTTGCCCACAGCAGAGACACTGTTAGATCAGCCACTAATAATACTTCTGAAATCATACTTACATATTTGATCTGCATTTATTTTTTTAGTTTCCTGAGATTTTAAAAGCAAATGTCTACTGCAGTATTTTCCTTCCTGTATTTTCTAATGTGATTGTAGCTGTAGGTAGAAATACTGAAAGATGCAAATAAGAAATAAAAACAGTGTATATGTGCAAAACTAAATATGTTATACCAGGAAAGAGAAGTTGTAGTGTATTTAGCAAATACGTGCCTGGAGACACTGCATCAGCCACAGAAAGTATCCTGAACATTTTGGCTTGCATCTAAATCCTAGGTAGTTTGAGTGAGATTCATCTTATCTAGTAATAGGCATCAAATATGTAGCTATCTGAGTGAGAACTATTTCCTATGCATTTTTCCAGTCACCTATATTACATACCTAGTTTGGAGTGGGTTGACTTGTTCCTGAGTATGTCTGTGTCTTTTCATTGAGTGGACAGATGGCTCAGATTTGACTAATAGTTAACTCTGGGTGAATCCCAGCACACCTGACTCCCACTGGTTTCTTGTGTGCCAAGATAGGAGGAATTGCTTGGATTAGACGCTATTGTTTTACTCTTCCCTCCAGGCACTTTTACAGGGTGACATAGGCTGCAAATTCAGGTGTTCACCACCACTGAACTACTTGGGAGCCAACAGGAGGCAGTTGGCACATCCAGCTCCTTGGGAGTCAGTCTGACGGCTCTTTTTTGGAGAGGAAAATACCCATTGGATGGAGCAGAACTGCTTGTCTTCTAGGAGAGAGATCATAGCAGCATTGTCCTGCACATGGGCCTCTGCCCTGGATGTTGGAGCAGTTTATGCCTGAAGACTCCAGTGTTTTATGAGACTTCCAACTTGTTTTTATTTATTTTTGAAGGTTTTTTTTTTTTGAACGAAAATCAGGCCCAACAGATGCAGATGTGTGGTGACAGGAAACATAATGGAAGGAGATTGAGTCAGTGTTTTCTGAACAGATGAAAAGAGATGGAATAGCTGTTCAACTGTTTAGTCTTTGTTTTTGTTAGAGCTTTGTCGTTGTTTGTTGGAACAAAGTCCATTTTTGTTATATTGTAGGGAAAAAGCATTTTTATAAAAGATAAAACATAGCTACCCTTATAAAGTATAATAGCTAAAAATACTCATTTTTTGAGAACTTCAAAACATCCTATCAAATTGGGTTGTGAAAGAGGATTGATATTTCAAAGCTAGAGAAAAGTAAGATGAGGAGAGAGAACAGTGAAAAACAGACTGGATAATTGTTACTTCTAGAGTTACGTTTTCAGGTGTTTGACTTTATTCTGTGTAGACTCAAACCATGAAGTTACCTGATTTTTGTTCATGTCAGTCTAAAGAAGTCTAGGTGACATGATTGAACCTGCTGTGAGGTTCAGTTGCCAAAAGGAATTTATTAAGCCTGAAAAGCCAATTTTTTAAAAGATTTTCAAATGAGAAGGGAACAATAAAAAATTAACAACACCTTCTTAATGGTTATATAAGAACAGGGGGAAGATAAACTTTGTATATCATGTCCCTGATCTGATCTGGCAAAATCTATGACAGTGCACGCTAGTAAAGTTCACTGAGGGGTCTTACGGGCCACTGTCAGGGTAGGAATGGTCAGAAGTTTTTAAAGAACAAGAGAAAATCATATTAGCTAAAATTATTTAATATTACAGGCATATAAATAAATCAGACCACATAGTCCTTAGTATGAACATTCCATTCACAGAAATGAAATAAATAATTAAATTAGATGAGTCAATTGGTATAAAAATAAAGAATCTTCTCAGGAAAAGTAAATAATATACAGAATTATATATACCATGCTAAAACACATCTTGAAGTGTCTGCAAAGGACACTTATGACCAAAATCATAAATACATTGTAAAACCTCCCTGGGAGGTAATGAGTTTTATGGCTTACTCTATGTACTGAGTTAATGAAACATACGTTGTTTCTGCAGAGAGTGCAGTTAGTACAAAGAGAGTTCATCTTACAAATAACAATAAGTCAAAAGATTGTGTACACATCTGGAATTGTGATAACTAGTCCTTCCTAGGGTCACAAGTCCGTTCTGGGGCATCTTCATTTTTTCTCCTGAGAACGGTGTCGAAGAACAAGATGATGTCTTCTTGAAGATGGATCTGTCCTTACTGATTTCCTGTTCTTCATTTGGGATTCAAATAACACACCCCAAATAATGCACTTAACCTTTCATAACTCTGACAAATCAAAGAGTTAGCAGGAAGTCTCAGCATTGTATAAGTCGGAAGCGTATTTGAAGTGTACAAAGTTGCCCACAGTGATTGTGCTAACACTGCCCAGAAGCGTGGTGTTAACTAAAATGAGCTGTGATAATTTTGTGATTATTATTCTCCACACATACCTGGACTGGATTGACCAATAAATACAGTTTCCTGCAAGATCTCAGAACAATTAACCCTCTAAGTTACATTTGTTACAGTTTCTCACTAGTTTTTTGAATCCTATGAATGAGCGTTTTGAATTAAATGGTTCTGCAGGTACAAGAAATAGCATCAATCAACAAATGAGCATATTACATTTAAAACAATAACAAAAAAACCCTTTAGCGCTCTGCTTGGTGTGATCCATAATTCAAAAACAGTTTGAGCAAGTCTCTAAACAGAAACAGCTACGTTACTTACTGCATTACATGCTGCCTTGTGTACAAAACCCAGAAATTGTTCCAGTGTAGGCAGGAGTAACTAGTTAGCTTATGACATTCTGGTAGGAAATTGCTTTTCTGTCATAAAATATCCATCCCAGGTACAAAAGTTACTTCTCAATGCTTTATAATGATTACTAATAAATACGTAATGTACAATGTTCTTTTTGTTAGGGCATGCTAATCACATTTCATCTGTGCAAGAAGAATTATAAGAGGCTCTTTTAGAATATTGGTTTGAATGCACTTAGTGAATTACTGGAAAAGACATTTACGAATAAAAAATACATACTGTATTCTTTGTACAAAAATAAAGCTCTTTCCCTAAAACTCTGCACATGCAAATATCCTGTGGAGGTGAATGAAGAGTGCTGGTTTACTGGTTGGCTGCCTTGGACTCACCAAAAAAAGCACTTAGTTCATGATAAAGGCATTCAATTAAACTCCTCCGTAAAAATTTAAATGTAACATTGTGGAAACATCAGCAGGTACTCTGCGATTGCAGGACTTGCTTTAATATTTTCCCAGTTGTTTTTATCAAATCTGAGATTAGGTTTTACCCTAACTTTCTCTAGTTCTGTAACTTTAAAATCCATTGCAGTCACAGCAGCAGCTTTGCATATTGCTTACCAATTGGTGATCAGGAGACTTTATGGGTAGCAAAGTCAGAGAAACGGGGATAAAAGGTGCAGGACACCATTTAAATTTAGTAGCTTGATTACATATGAGTGGTAGTTCGTGTTTAGAATGTTAATTCTCATGCAGTAATGTGGAAACATTGAGGTATGAGATAGAACATTACTCAGAGGAAAAGCGGTTTTTAAACAGAAAAAAAAAAAAAGAAAAAAAAAAAACTATCAAAATGGTCATCACTAGAAAGAAGGAGAGTTCACTGTGGAAGCTTGGTTCATTGTTGCCCTGAGGATCTTCCTTCCTCCTCTGACCTATGTTTTTGAGGAGGTTCACATTTCAGGACAGCGAAAATGTGGCGGAAAAAAAGCTTTTTGTATTAGTTTTCCTTTAGGCTGACATTGGTAGGAATGGAAATATTTTTAATACTACCTCATTATTTTTGGAGGTAACTAAGCTTGTCATTTTCCATTGGAACACTAGATGTAGTTTTCCAGTTTCCTCTCTATACCACATTTCTACTAAGTAGAGAGAAAATTAGATGGACGATTAATTTTTACTGGAAGATTTTACACTCTCTTCCAAGATCAGTGTCCTCGTGTGGGGCTAATATCTGTTTGGGGGTAAATTAACAGTTACTTCTCAAATGGAAGAGTCTAGAGGTACAGAATCATTACAAGCAGAATATGGTGGTATGTAATTAAGCTGCTAAAAACTGGTTTTAAGTGCTATGATACTCACTTTTATTCTAAAAAGTTTCAATGCTATCTCTGGCTATAGTTCCACAGAAATGTTCAGGATTCAGAAGCTCTACAGGCAGGTTTCTGCATAACAAAAAACTTGACCGATTTAAAACCAAAAATTGCAATTGAAACTTAAACCGTTAAAATGAATCGAGTAGAGAGAAGGAATAGTGTTACCAATACATGAATATGAGTGTAAAATACTGTCTTCTGAGAGAGCAATATGCATTTTAGCTGCTTCACTGTGAATAATCATCAGTTACTGCATTTGTTGCACTGTTTGCAGTGGCTGATCATACCAGTCAGTCATGCCTCTGCTGTATTTATCACATTAAATTGAGGGAGTCTAAGTGGAATTCTGTCTTCTGAAGTGTGTTTTTTGCCACAGAATCCTGTATCTCCACTTAGAGCATGTGGGTTACTCCTCTCCCTGTTGAAACCCATGACAAATGTGCCATTAACTTCAAGATGGACACAGGTCAGACCCATGCCATACAGTATGATTTGTAAATGTTTTTCCAGTATTCATAAGACAGTTAAATGTGGGATATTTTTCCATAGTTAACTAAGATACAGTCTAAAAACTTATAAATAAAATTGTGTGTGTGGTATTATTGCAGATAAGGAAATCGGTCCAAGTAGACACCTTCCGAGGTTTCAAAGCCTCTGACAATTTTTTTTGTTCATTTTCTTTAAAAAGTTTCAGACATCCTATATGAGATTCATTTAAGATCAAAGCAAGAATAAGAAGTAGCCATCTCATGTATTTCTAGTTCAGCAGAGGGTGATAGTTAACTAAGTCCCTTAAGAGAGCCTATTTTTGTGAAATTACAATTTAATTTTCACTGCAAGGTGAGGCGAGGTCACTTTCAAAACAGCATCCATCTTATGTACAGCCATCCAAGTAAGACTCCTTAATATTTTGGAAGAGGCTTTCACTTACCACACACAGAGCACAGCATAGTAGCAATGGAAGATATTTACATTTTTCACGTTGTCTTAAATAACATAGTGTCTGCTTTAAATAGTAGATTTTCAGTAGCCTTCAGCTCTGGTGTGTCCTAGATTAGTCCTTGATTAACTGTAAAAACAACAAACGCATTGTTAGAAATAGTGTAAAATAAGGATATCTAATTGTTTGCAAAATGTCAAAAAGCACCCAGGAGGAATCAACTCTGATTACCTTTTTGATCAGTTTTGCCAAGCTCTTCAAAAACTCTTTGGGGGTTTTTTTCTCATAAGATTCACATGAAGACTCACACTGCTGAAAGATAAAGAAAATTATGCCACTTCTAAACAGCGCATCAGAATCATAAATAATATTTCGAGCTTTCTCACTGAATAATCAAGAGGGTTGTAATCAAAACCTTTTACAAATGGAAAAGCTGAGACACAGGCTGTTTCAGAAAGGGAAAAAATACAGTAACAACACTTTTTGTTCACTTTTTTTTCAGTAATACTGTGTCCTTTTGTCCGGCAAGTTGCGTGGTTGCCAAGTACATACATGTAATTGACTGCTGGGATCAGAGTGAACGCCTTTCCAAAAAGTACAGAAAATTGGACATTTTTAATTTCCAAAGTAACGAAAGGCAGATTGGTTTTTCTAACAAGTTTGCTTTCTGAAATTCCACCATTGCAGGTGGTGTCTGCTATAGAAAATAAGGAGCAATGATCATGATTATGAGCACTGTGAGGAAATCCTACCTTTCTAGTGTTGATCAAGGTGAATCTTTTCAAGACTTTAACAGTTAGGGTGAATGTAGAATTTACTTGGCTGTTTTCTGGTTGTAATTTCAGTATGCCTTTCTGGAAGCAGGTCACAGCTGTGAACAGGCATCCATCCTAGGGCAGGAAAAGAAGGAACAGTTTTAAAACGGATGTTGCAGCACTTTTTCCTGCATCTGTTAGGTTGTGGTCCACGTGCAAAAGTAAGTATCCAGGATATTAATTGAGAAGATTCAGCTGTACTCTTTGTTGTTGTTGTTAGTTTTAGATATGCAAGAGATCTTTAACCTTTACTCTGCCTGTTCTTTGATAATTACTTAAGTATTTCCTCATTAAATAAATGCCTAAAATATCCACTTGGATATTAATCATGACAGCAATTGAAAGAAAATGCCACTGAAGAGTAGATCGTGTTACATGTAGTCAGTTTTCACAAGCACAGGTATGAGTATTTTCCTATTAAAAAAAAATGAATATCACTCTGGACTGTTCCTCAGTGCTACATGTGGGAATATACTTTTTTCTTCCTAACTGTGCCCTTTCTATTATTACCTACTTAATAATTATACTTAGAATTGATATAGAACTGCATATTTTCAAATACTAGTGAAATGTTCTCGCTTGATAGTGTGGGAAATGAAGGTGAAGTTACTTATATTACTAAAGGGCTAAGAGGGATTGAGGAGGAGAGGTAGGATAAGGAGCCAGGCTCCTGGCTTGAATTGTCTTACTGTGTTGCTTTAAATTCAAGTGCAAGTTAAACCTAAGTCAAGGAAAGTAAGCATCATCTATACATAAATTGAAAAAGAAGTCATCTATTCAGATGATATAAATTTTCTGTTGCTGGTGCTTATCTGGAATTAAAGCAACCTGCTGTTTTCCTTTCATGGTGCAGCTGCGTATTAATTTTACTGATGCTAACAGAAAGACTGCAAGCTCTCCAGAATCTCCTTTCGTGTGTAGTGATTGTTTTCTTTCGCTGGGCACGCAGCTATGGAAAATATCACCAAAACTAACCTATAGTCAATAGAGAAAGAAAAGCAATGTTTACTGAAGCCAATTTGTAACTCACTTTCTGTTTTCCGAAGAAGGAAACCTTTAGAACTGCTGATTACACATATTAGAAAGGCTCCAAAGCCATCATCCCTGTTTTGCATGCCAACTGCTACCGAAGCTGAATCTCATCTGGTTTATTAGATGCCGCTGCAGTTCGCTGCTTTGGCAAGGGCAAGGCAACCTTCATGTATGTTGCTTACAGCAAATTTTAATAGCAACATTTTATATTGGTTAGATATAACATTTTATTTTCCTTAAAAACCACACGTTTATGTTTGTTTCAAGCTTCTTACCGTAACCAGTCTTGCTTACTGGAAAAAAACCACTCGTTTTTAGAGAGATCAATTTTCCAGCTGAAACTGAAAACATTTTCTGCCTCATCCGTGATGAGCTGAGAAACTAGCATTTCTCATATATGCTGCCTTTTTTTTTTTTTTTTTTTGCTGAGTTAACAGTTAGCTGTAGGCAGGCCAACAGTCAGAGGACCACAAGGATTGTGGGTTTCAGTATGTTGTGATGGGTTAAGCACTTTGATGAAGAGCTTGAAAAGCATAGACCACTGGTAATGTCAGAGGGGGCCTAGGCAAATGTAAAATATTTGTATCAGAGGCAATTTGCAGCAATACTCTGCATCTGAGTGAAACTACCTTTACAGATTAGCCTGAAAAGCCCTTACTTCCTGAATTAGTGATCAGTGGGGTTAGATGCTGATCCGATGTAAATCAGCATTGTGTCACTAGCTCCAGCTGCAATGTCAATCACCAGCAATAAATCTTATTTTCCCTCTGGTCTTGCATCACTTCAGTCTTAAGACTACTTTTTTAGGCTCAGCATATTTTCCCTTGAGTTGATACCCTCTGAGCTTTTAAACTTCTTACCTCCCTTTTGTTAAAAAAAAGGTATTTCATTGCTAAGTGTACAAGCAAATTGTGTGGGATTGAATTGGGGCTAACACTTAGTCCACTCACAGGAACCTCCAGGAAGTCAAAACAAATAGTGATAAACCACTGAATTTTGAATGTTATAAAAGGTAGTCATCTTCCTGAATATTCAAGGCCAAATGTAAATCTGGCATTAGCAGGTTATCACAGAAGAAATACTTAGATATTTGAAATACAGTTCTGTGAAAGACTTTTTATTAAATCCAGAGTTGTTAGGGTGTGATTGCACCTAATCACCCTGAATGCAGCTCTAGCACACTGTAATTCATATCTTAGTATTTGGACAATTCAGTAGATGCAAATTTCACCCTGTAGGATGAAAAGTTTGTTAATGTGGTTGCTGCTGATAATTACGATTGCACACTAATTTTTTCTTTCAAGTTTTTCATCAGAGGTTGAACCTGTATCAACTTAGTACTTTCTAAATATGTGAATTCTCTGTCTCCTCTAGTTTTCAGCGGAGGTACTTGGGACCTCCCAGAATCAGACTGTAAAACCCTAAGCTGCAAATAAGCTGTTGTCTTCCTTCCTGAGGTGACCATGTTTTTTGAGAGAGAAAAAAAAACCACCCAACCTGATTAAGCGATTAGTCACTAGTTGTATTTGCTTTGTTTCAGAGGTAGTGGCAAACACTGCAGTAAAATGACAGCTAATCATCTACTTTTCACTTTGACACCACAAGTTAGAAAGAGTGTTAATGAAAAAAACCCAGCAATTAGTTAGGGTGCATTAGGTTTTTGCACTGTAGTTGTTTCTGGCAATGAGAAGGAATGTATCTGTTTTGGTGATGCTTCTCTATTTTTTTGGCAAGTAAAAAATGCAACAACTGTAAAGCCTAGGAGGAGGCTAACAAAACCTGTGTGAAATGAGGTGAGTTTTTTTCCTTTCTTCTTGTCGTTGTTTTGCAAGAGTTTACAGTCGTGAGTAAATAGCTTTACACTGCAGGCGTTTTTCAAAAAACTATGCCTAATGATCATTTTTGTATGTCAATCAAAATTGTTTGCTTTCTGAAATAGTTGTCAGGACTCAGAAATCAAAATTACAGGTAAATTTAAGACAGCTAATAACAGGAGAAGTATAACATTAGATTAGTCACAGCTAGCTCTAGACCTTTGTTTTATGTTGGGGATTATCAAAAGAAGGCAGGACGTGTTTAGCTTCTAGACTTCTAAGACATGCTGTTACTATTATTGGTATTTAATTTCACGGTAAATCCTGCATCCTGCCACTTTGAAGTATGCACACACTTTCTGTGACTGGTGTAATTTACTGCATATAAGAAGTTCCTGACCTTGGAACACACAAAATATCAGCATTAAATAATGTATAAATAAATATCTGTATTAGGAAAGGATTTGCAGGGACCTGTTCCTGTAATTTTAGCTAGTTATAATCCAAAGAGAATACTTGCAGAATGCAGTTCTATCTTCCCGTTGATAGCGCAACCCTTGCATGCGAATAGTCTCCAAGAAACCAGTGTGACTACATATGAGAGGAAGCGCTATGTAATACGGCCTTACAGTGCCACTCCTGGCATTTAGCTTCAGTGGGAGGGAAAGTGGGGTCCCTTTGGGTTCAGCTCAGCAATGCTCCCAGTGCGGCTGGAGCTCATGGCAGCTGGAGGCACTTCCACTCCCACGACCTGCATCCCCAAGAGCACTGCTGCTTATCTGGATCTTGTATGAATCCTTACTCTTAGCCCCATTTCTTGAGTAAATGGAATACGTACAAATTTGAATCTGTGGGTGTGTTAGAATACACACACGATAGCAAAGTAGTAATTAAGATTACATAATATAAACACTTCTGCCATTAAAAATCCAGAAATAAGGAACTTCTATCAAAGTATTTTCTTACTCAATCTAGCTTGCATTAAGACTACTAGGTCAAAGATGTGAAAAAGAAGGTATCTGCTATTTGTCAATGGAATAAACCAGTACAAAATCAAATTGATGTAATTAGAAAGAAATGTTAAAGCAGTCTCACCGCAGGGTTTTCTGGTGTATGCAGCAATTCAACATCCTACAATAAAACAAATCTAAATTAGAAAAGTTTAACATTTGAAAGTGATGTCCCTCACAAGATATATTCTAAGCAATGCATAATGCTTGAAAATAACTTCAGTATTACAGCAAATACTTTGCTTACCTTATCTTTCACTGTGGTTTCTAACAGGTTAACTGTCTTCAAAAGCTGTCTGTATTTTGCTATTTTGTATGGAGCTGCAGTCTGCGCCATACTGGAACAGAAGAAAAGCATACAGAAAATAATCATCCTCTCCATACTGATGAGTTTTGTTTTAAAACGTTCCAGGAGCAAAGTTGTTCTATTCAAGATGAACACTTCAGTTTGAGTTGTGCTCAGGTATGCTACGTACCTACCTATATATTGGTCCTTGCTGGAGATGTAAAACCCACCCATTTCAGTTTGGAAAGCTTTGTAGAATGGATTAATGAGTAACCCTTTTTTCTTTTCCACTGGCTAGATGCATGTATGCAAGTTTGTGCGTAGGGGGCAGGGATTGATGGAGTGAGCAAAAATATGCCCCATCTGCACATTGGACAGGAAAAAAAGAGAAAAGGGTGAATTCCCATTTTCACTTTGAGTCAAGAAATGAACGTAGTAAAAAGTAGGTACTTAGAAACCACAGACGTAGGTAAACAAAGATTCTGCATTTTTTTCCTGTTTCTTACAGCAACGAATCTCTCCAATCCACCTGAGGCTCTTCTGTACCATGCTGGAGAAATATGACAGGACTTCTTTTCAGAATTTAAATGTATTTATCCTACTTTCTTTATGGCTCCAAGGGGTGTTTGTTAGCTAGTTCCCTCTGATGTCTGTGAACTGCCACTTTTATATTCTTAGCTTGTTTTTTGCGACAGCTGTGAGTAAAAGCTCATCTTAGCGTTTAAGCCAGCTGAAGTTTGCTCTACGTATACTTGGGCCCAGTACCAGATATTTTAACAGCATCGTAGAGAGTGTGTCCACTGGGGGTGAAAGTTGCAGGGAAATGCATTGCCCTGGGAGGGGTGGATGCCCGTACCATGCCCATTCCCCAGATGGGAGCGGTACTGGAAGATCAGGGACTGAATCCTGGTGAGTCCCAAGGGACGCTACCACTTTGCAGTGGTGGTCCAGTGCTTGTAGCAGCTAAACACATTCAATTACATTCTGCAGCAGCTAGGCTTGAGGTTAGTTTTGCAATTCAATGCAACCCCTTCAAAGGAGATGTGATACTGAGACCTGAGAATTCTCTTGAGAATGTAGAAGTGCATTTGTTTTGTGTGAAATCCAAACAGAAGCGCATACTTGAAAAAATGTAAAGCCAGAATAAAACCAGCAGAATGATATGAATTAAGAAATAAAGCAGACTCTTGGCATTTCCTTCAAAACTGATGCCTGTTGTAATTAAGTATATATGCTGCTTTTGAGGAAGTTTATTTAATGTTTAAAGATGTGCATTAGCAAAGGGATTTTTTTCCAGCAAATGCTGGTAAGGAATGTTCTCATATGGGGACTTCCACAGCTGCTTTCTCTCTAAATGACTGACACTGAAGTTGAAGGTATTTAAAGGTATTCTTCTTAAGTATACTCCTTTTTTTTTTTTTTTTCAGTTGCCTTCAGCCCAAGCCCAGTTTCTCTCACTCTTGCTGAGCTGCACTGTTCTCAGTAAGGCTCTCTGCGGGCACTAGGGACTTACTGGACTGCCAGCTCTAGGAATCAGTTCATTTTAAAATCAACGTTCCTAATATTTCCTCACAAGGAGGAAAAAAATTATTTAAATGGCTCTTATGTATTATCATTACTAAATGGTTATCAACACTGTGGTATTACCATTAAAACGTTCCTGTGTGGAATTAGTAGAGGGCAGTTAAAGTCACTTGGACACCTTCACTGTGGTGAATAAAAAGATGCTCAAGTGTCTTTCAGATTAAATCTTTGCCTCTGGAAGTCTGAAGATTTCAGATGGCTTTGGAGATGCTTTACAAAATCTACACAGTGTTTGGACTTCAGTTGGGTGTCTAGAATGCTAGTCTGTGTAATATGCTGGCATCGTATAAAATGCACCTGTATGCTTCTGTCTGGTGGGTGAATCTGGGTAGTCAAGTTGGATCACCTATTTCTTGTGGTTCATTTCAAAATGAGCATTTAAGCTGATGAGAGCTCTGTCTGGCATACTCAAGTGTTTTCTGTATACAAATGATTATTTACTGTATGC
This sequence comes from Haliaeetus albicilla, assembly GCF_947461875.1. NCBI lineage: Eukaryota > Metazoa > Chordata > Aves > Accipitriformes > Accipitridae > Haliaeetus > Haliaeetus albicilla. Next base: position 2,724,476 of record NC_091483.1, on the reverse strand, counting down.
TGGTTTTGTGCTTAAGACATTTTTAATCTTTAGAAAATGGATAGTTTAAAGGAATAGATTTTACAGGTGGATGCGTAGATACACATAACACACTCATGCTGTCATGTATGCACACACAAAATCTCTCCTGGTGAAAGGGATAGCTAATGACACCTGATAGAACAGAAATCCTGAAAAATAGGAACTGAAATAAGTAAGAAAAAGAATACTTTCTTCTACCACACAGTCTAAAATTTAATTTCTTCAAGAAAAGGTAGTATGATCTTTTTTTTTTAATTTATTTATTTTGATGAGCATGTCTTGAAATAATTTTAGAGAAGCAGCGCAGCTGGACTGTGAAGTAGGGGGTATCTCAATAGGTTTTATTCAGAAGTTGTGTTTACCTATAGCTAAGGCTCATTAATGGAAATCAGCAGCATCTTTTGTTTAAGGAACCATGTGGTGACCAGTACTTATTTTTATCCCCCTTTCCCCCCATCCCATTCATGTGAAGTTTTGCAAAATTTTTTTTTTTGTCTGTTGTTCAACACCTCTGTAAGGCTGCTGAGAGGGTGGAGAGATTATTTCTGATAGTGGTATTCTTTACATGAAGAACTTGGGTTCTTAGCTCTGCTCCTCTTTACCATAACTGAACCTTTATCTTTTCCATAGATTATTGACTAGAAACTTGGATGAATGTGCATTGTATTCTCAATCCAATTTTTGACTATGCTGTTGGAAGTGTTGAGAGTGAAGGAGCAGGCTGGTGATAATGTCTGCTGCTACTTTTTATTGTCAGTATTTCAACTGTGAATTCTTTTGAGAAGCTCCTTGGAGCCCAGCTACTGTAGATGATCATGCTAGCTGTGTCAGCCTTGATTTTATTCATCTTTATGTGATTGATAGGTTGGAAGCTTTCCACTTGGATGTGGACTACAACTCTATTAGCTCTGTCCTCATTAAGTGGTTGGCAGTTACTCATGCAAAGAGATCACTGGAGATTGTTTGCATTGACCAGACAACTTCAGGACCACTCAAGAACTTCAGCTAATGCACGATGCGACTGTCCACGTATTTTCAGAAATGCAGGACTTGAAGGGACAACATAGAGGGCATTGGCTCCTGTCATTGTACAGCCACATTGTGCGGTGGCTTTAATATTTTATCATATCAACTAGAAATACTTCACCTATTGTAGATGAACATTGCATTTTTCTTTGTCCTTGGTTATTTGCTAGACAAGAGCATGCACAACAGCATTCTGGATATAGCTGTGACTCTGGGAGTCATTTCCAGATACTGGTTCTGGTCTATATGGCCGCACATAATGAGACCCTACAACTCCATAGCAGAATCATACCTGTGTAGCTAACAGCCATTTTAATTTTCATCTTTTGCTTTTTTTCATAAACTTGTAATAATTATGGATCTCATGGAGCGACCACGTCTGCTTCTGGAGATAAAATCTGAATAACAAAAGAGTGAGATAATCATAAGGCTCAGCATGTTACTAGCCTGGACAGTCCTGAGATCCTCTTGCTTTAGGGAACAAAGAAATATAATAGCAGACAAAGGCAGCTTTGAATCCACTGAACCAAGCTGAAGCCTGGTGAGCACTGTTTCAAGGAGTTTGAGTCATGACAAGCTTCATGTTTAAGCAACGCTGTTATGTTAGGCTGTGGTTATCCCTTCATGTTTAGGTTTACTCAGTGGTCTTGCAAACAGAGTCCAAGGGGGGAGCCCTGCTGATGGCTGGCGGGTTGTGTGTACTGTTTGTGGTCCTAACAAAACAAACCTTCTTGTACAGCACTGCACTGCACAAGGCAGTTTCTGATACTAGAGGAGATAAAACGGTTGATTGCGGTGAAGACCACTGCATATTTTACAGTAAAACCCACTGTGTGAAAGAATGGCCGTACACTAATACAAGAGGCTGTTTGGGCAGTAAGTAGTAAGTGAAGCATTGTCATTTTCTACCAGAAGCATCACAGAAATATGGCAGACTTTATTCATTTGCTGGTCCGGCAGGATAATTCATGGATTTGGTGGAGGCAAACCCTCACCAAATTAATGGGACGTGAGATGGCTGTATCTGAGATATTCCTAAATTAAGTCTGTTATATTGGAAATCAGTTTTAAAGTTGGTGGAGTAATTGGAATGGGAAGCTAAACAATAGGTATTTGGCAATGTGGTAGTGGGTGGTTGCATATCATGTCTCTAAAATTGTATTGTCTTCTGTTTTGTGTTAGAGGCTATAAGGTCACAATAATTGCTTGAAGAAAGGTATGCTGACAGAGAAAGTGAAATACACGGACAAAGAAGGACTTCCTTTTTGTCTAGGCAGTGGAGAAAACTCCTTGATATCCCTCTTATCAGATAAGAATGAGCAACATGCTTTTTATATACGTCACTTCTCTTTTGTGGCTTAGGAACATGCTGAGTCAAATAATGACACTCTCTCTCACACCGTCGCCTGCCTGGACCCAGAGGGATGGCTGCAGAGTGGAAATCTGAAAAACCTCCCATCCCAGGCCCGCGAGGCTGAGTCGTCCTCTTTCCTCTTTGCGACAGTGCCACCCAAGCGCTGAATGACTTCGACCCTGAAAGCCCAGTTCCCCCACCCACATTTTCCTTTACAGTATAGCTGAATGGAGGCTTTTCCCATAGCTTAGTCATTGCTATGGTCTCAGCCAAAGAAACCTGTAATGTACAGGGCTGCTTTCAAAGAATTTTTATAACTTACGTACGTGAAATGTCGTGTATACTATCTGTGACTTGGGGGGGAGTTGTAGGAAACCAAGGGGAGAGAGTTATGCTGGAATATGGGAGACTAGGAAGAAGACTCCTGTGTAACAGATTTAGGAAACCGAGTCTTTAAAATATTTCTGACAACTTTGCAAGTTAGTTCCACCCTCTTTCAGTTTTATTTTCTTATTATAAGCTTTGGTATAATTCGTCTGTCTTTTAACCTTGCTTTGAAAAGAGAAAATCCAACCTGGGAAAAAATCTATTTCTAACTTGTAATTGTATTTGCTATAAAAATAAGAGTACATAGAACTCTGAATGTGGTGATATAGACACTAAAAAATTAATAGACTTCATACAGCAGTATAAACCCACTGACATTCTCCATGATGTTCCTCCAGAGTTAACGTATAGCCAGTTTCTAATCCATACTGAAGTGGGTCTAACATTGGCTAATAAAAAGATCCCATGCAGTAAATGAAGGAATTGGAGGAATAAATGGAGCAGCTCTTAAAAGAGATTGTGCATTTCTGTCCTGAAAGAAAGTACTGAAGATCAAAGAGATGCCAAGCAAAAGCTGTTATTACAGAAGAGTCTTACTATATCATGTAAGGGTAATTACCTTGAGCAAAATATTTAAGACAATTCACAGTTGCTGGAAAACAAGGAGAAGAGTATGACAAATGCTCAGCTGGCTGGGTTATAAAGTGAAGTGAACTGTTCTGTCTTCAAAGGACTTGTGTGAGTGCCAAAGAACCCCATCTGCAGTTTGTAATAGGGGCTGGAGTGGTACCTAGGTATGTGGGCATGCTGGTGTTCGGCCTCTAGCTGTTACCAAATTTAAAAATCATTATCTTACACTTCTAGCAGTGAACATCACTGACATTATAATCTGTGGTTCTCAATTGCAATTAGGGCTGAGGTGCAATGCCGCATAACAGAAAAAGAGGCAATGTAAGAATGAAAGAGACTTGGTGGATGGAAAGTAGAACTTGCTTTCAAGAGCAGACAAAATCTTTTTGAATCTAGTACAACCCTGCTCATGGTTTTATCTAAGCTTTAGAAACAGCTTCAGCTAGTGAAGGTGCATGAGAAATGGAAAGCCATTTGTAAATGTTCCTGTATTGCCTCATTTGTTTGCTACGAGCCATTATTGTCTTTGTTCTCCCTGGTTCAGCAGAAGTGTGTGACTATGACTGTAAAGCAGAACAATTTAACAGCAATTGCATATACGTTAAATACCAGGTGCATCCTACTCCTAGGTCAACCCAGTGATGCTTGTTATGCACGTAGTTTATTATGTATTTCTAGCCTTACCAACTACTTATAACAAGCCATATTGAGAAAATGTCTTGTCAACATCCAGGGCCTGAGACGAGCCAAGACCCACTGTGCACAGAACCAGATATTCGGAAGAACCGTTCTCTTGTGACCACGTCCTTTCAGGTCTTTCCTTCAATGTTGGAGCAGCCTCCCACTTCCTGGGTCACACCTTTCTCTGCATGTAGGATGGAAGAACCCTCGCTGGGTCACCAAGTCTGGTCTTCTGCCATTGCAGGCATCCACGTCATATAGTTCCTTTCACATTTCAGCTAAAAACTCCAGCGTAAGGCCTTATCAGTTTGATCTCTGTAACGATAAGTGCTTAGAGCTTTTTCTGTGCCTGAGCTGCGTTCCAGCTTTTATAGGGCAGCTTCATTCTTATTTACAGTACTACTAATAATCTTTCCCCACTACCAGAGGACAGCCAAGTTCAGAAGACAAGGCAGCAGTTGACAGGAAGTCAAGCTACCACAGTTCTCTTAACAATTTGAGGGCAGAAAGTAGTTGTTCAGCTGAAAGCCACAGGCGGGGAGAGGTGGGGGCAATAAGCAAGAAAAGTCAGCGCTCCTTTCTGAGTTGCAACAATGACTTCTCCTGCAGCTCTAGTGCATGATGGCATTGCACTGTGGATCCTCAGGTCTCCTTGTGAAACATGGCCCAGCAGCGTGCAATCTTTCTACCGCAGAAATGTTTTCTGTATGAAACATACGTTTCCTGACGACTGCCCTAAGAGTATGGCCTATGGTGTGAAAAGCAGTGATGTGGCAGTCCTGAAACTCAGCAGTATATGTCATGTTCATTCAAAATGTTCAGAAAGAAAAATCCAAAGAGATACATGCAGATGTTGAACAGTGAATGGAGGAAGCAGAATGGCACAAAACAGAATGCTCCCTTTGTTCATTTACTAATGTTAATGAACAGAAGGAGCAGCAGTCAGAAGAGAGTTACTTCTATGTTACAATATCAATAGCATAAAACAAATAACCCCCAAACCATTGTAGCCTCAAGATGGACAAGTCTGGTGCAGAGTCTACTGCAGCCTGTGGGAATGCATTACATGAATAACTATTCCGCTGGCAGTTGGGCCTTCCTGTATCCTGACATGCCTTGCATGATGATCAGCATGACACTACAGCTTGTGTTTCAGTATCAGAATTAAAGGTTTAATGTTACAGATTCTTTTGGATTTTGGTGAGGCTGCTGTGCTGGTGTGGGATCTCCGCAGCAGTACGATTGTTCCCCTCTTACATAGTCTAGAGCAAAATACAGGATGCAGCCAGTGAGGGGCTACGGCCTCTTTTCCCTCCTCTCCAGCAAATCTACCCTGATTTAAAGATCACTGCATAAAGTTATCTTTAAAATGCAGGTTTTTGCTTTTTATTGTGCTTTACTTTTTGGCATGTATTGGTAGAAGCAGATGACTGAATACCACTTTTATTTCTAACTAGTTTCACTTTCTGGTTCTCAGGTACTACCAAAATACTACAGATCGTACCCTCCTTCATATGTGTATATCTGTTTACTGTGTATACACAGTTTCTATTAGAATTATTTTTTTAATGATAGTGTCGGTTTTAAGTTCTATAAACTCATTCACATTGTTCTCCTGACCTTTTTTTTTTTTGTCTTCCCAGGCCCCGGAACAGTGTCATGTCATACCACGCTGAGGCATCTCTGTGGCTCAGCAAGAAATAGTGAAGACAGAGGAGCAGCCTGAGATTGCACTGGAGGATGTGGTCTGCCTCCCCTTGGAGCGACTCCCAAGTACCTGCTTGCAGACCAACTCCTCAACTTCTCCTGTGCGCTGCCACTATGTGTGCTGCAAACCACTGCATCAGCCATCAGATGCTGCTTGTACTTCAGCTCCTGCAGCACAGAAGAGGCTCTGGTGTCATGCTGCATAAGCAAAGGGAAGGCTGAGGCAGAAACCATCTCTGCAGGTCTCAGGATGTAGTAATGCAAGTGCTTTCTTCAGCAGCAAAGCCATTTAAAGAACTTTCTACTTCAGGTCACTGCCACTCTGCATCACAGTTTATTGCAGTCTGAGGAGCCTCTGTAAAAGCAGCTTGGGTCATTAAAATGATCCAGGTTAAAAATTCCTCTTGCAAAGACCTTGAGAGTTTGTTTGTTTTGCTTTGTTTTGACTGGAATCATTTCACTGTCAACTCTACTTTCTCCTTAGCACAACTGCCAGATTTGCAAATAGCAATGAATTGCTATTAGTCAGAAACTCCTACTGGCTTTACTACTGGCTTTACTACTGATCAAAACTGTGGATTGCGTACACAACAAGTACCTCCTTAGCACACAAGGCTGAGGGGGCCAGAAGGTATCGCTCAGCAACATCATTCGAGGAGCAGCAATTTGGTGCCAGTGCAAACAGCGTTCAGCCCTTCAGCTGTGGCTGAAATGCAATTTCTGGCAGAATCATTTTAAGGAACAGGATTTAGGGAAAAGTCTTTACACTGCAGCCTGGTCTACATTTTGAGAGTCTTGCAGGTATAATATTATCACTCAGGCAAGATTTGTTGTTACCTTTCAGGCAGTTACACTAATACAATCTCTGATGTGGATTTAACTATACCAGTATAGAATTATCTTAAATAGGAATATTAACTATTCTGGTTTTCATATATTAATTACTCTGTGAATATGATGCACTTTGTTATGACTTTACACTTAAATAAATCTGCTATTTAATTGTTTACAGCAGGTTAGGGAATGCTCTGAGGTAACTAGCTCATACTATCCTTAACAGATAAAACTTTAATGTAGTATCTTTGAAAAAACAGCTTTTCTCGGTAAAATTTTTTTTCAGACGTCTCTGTTTCTGTCTTCTTCTATAACTAGACATATATAACAGATACGAATGTGTGTGCCTGTGCCTACAGATGTATCTTTTATATACGCACACATACAGATTTGAAAAGCTATATAGCACAGTTGTTTTGCATAATGAGTTTCATTTTTTTTCACAGGTCAGCACCTTAAGCGAACCTTGGAAAAACTATTGTGTGATCAGTCATCGCACTGAAGCAGCAGCACCCGTTTGGTAAAGGTAGTCTTGGATAAAAAGCTGAATGCTGTGGTTTCAGTGACTTATCGTTGAAACCTTGTGGTTTCTGTGTAGGAGGCTGTATAAGCTGGACACGTTTGACATCCTTGTTTCTAAGCTGTGAAATCTGTTCATCTAATTTATGAAAATAATCTCTGGTTTAATTTTATTCTTTTTTTAATGAAGTCAACATATTTTCCTTGCATTCAGTGGAAACAATAATGGAAATGTTTTAAGATGTACTGTGAACCTGTTTTGACCTCAAAAAGGGAGAAGAATCGAGATATTCTTAATTACGATTAAGGTCTAAGAAGGAAATTAAAATTAAGTACAGGGAGTTAGCAGTGAGAGGAAAGCATTTCTCAAGTATGGAGACAAATAGAGAAATTAACTGTGGGAAATGACATAGACATTAAAAAATAAAAAACTTCCAAGTGAGAATTTGATTGAAAAATCCCAAACAACTAAGTAAAGTTATTTAGAATAAACCATGGTACTGGCACCATTTAGGTAGCCATAAGTATCTTTCAGGTGGTCTAAATAAACAAATAAGTTTACATGTAAGGTAAATCCAAGACTAATGAATCTAAAGGTAGGACAAAGAGGCAGCAGAAGCAGTTGCAATCACAGAAAAATGTAATTGAACATTAGATCAGTTACATGCTTTTTTCTTTCATAGTTGAGTTTTATGCTACGTTTAGTGAATTCATTCAGTTTATTGAGGGGTGAAATGTGCTAATGTTGGTGCAATGAATATGGCAGGTACGCACAGCTGGAATTGGAAGAAGGGAGGGAGAGTAAGTTTCTGGGCTTTGCTGTGCTATGTAGGTGTATGTTGTGGTTTAACCCCAGCCAGCAACTAAACACCACGCAGCCGCTCACTCGCTCCCCCCCACCCAGTGAGATGGGGGAGAAAATCGGGAAAAGAAGCAAAACCCATGGGTTGTGATAAGAATGGTTCAATAGAACAGAAAAGAAGAAACTACTAATGACAATGATAACACTAATAAAATGACAGCAGTAGTAATAAAAGGATTGGAATGTATGAATGATGCGCAGGGCAATTGCTCACCACCCGCCAGTTGACACCCAGCCAGTCCCCGAGCGGCGATCCCCCGCCCCCAGTCCCCCCAGTTCCTATACTAGATGTGACGTCCCATGGTATGGAATACCCACCCCGTTGGCCACTTTGGGTCAGGTGCCCTGGCTCTGTCCTGTGCCAACTTCTTGTGCCCCTCCAGCTTTCTCGCTGGCTGGGCATGAGAAGCTGAAAAATCCTTGACTACAGTCTAAACATTACTTAGCAACAATTGAAAACATCAGCGTTATCAACATTCTTCGCATACTGAACTCAAAACATAGCACTGTACCAGCTACTAGGAAGACAGTTAACTATCCCAGCTGAAACCAGGACAGTGTGGCAGAAACAAATCCACATCTGCATTGCCAGACTGGAACCAGGAGAGTCACGGACCCATCTGCATTAGCCTTCATTCCTTCCCTTTCTCTTCTCCCTTCTGCTTTGGTGAGTGCCTACCATCCTGTAACTCCCCAGAAAGCTGAGCCGTAGCAATACAGGATACTCGAGCCTCTAATATTGGCAAATCCTGTTCCCTTCACTGTCATGAGCAATGACTGCAAGGACTGCCCAAACCTTGTTTTCACCAGCAACAATTTTGCCCCTGGCAAGCAAGTTCCCAGAAGCATATACACCATTCCCTGTAAGTGAACCTATGGAAACATATTAAAAATGAGCAAAGACCTCTGAAAAGAAGCCAAAGGAGAAGGAAAAGAACATTCCAGGTACAAAACAAAGTTTGTTGCAGAACTGTAATTGAAACAACTACTTGTGTGAAAATAACTACTCAATGCATTTGTGGGTGTATAAAAATCTGTCTGAAAAGATTAGTCAAAGACTTCTGTGTGAGCAAAGATAGAAAGTGTGATCACCCACTGTCAATTAATTTCAGAGGGATGACTGCAAGATTCATTGTAATAATTTTCAGTAATTTCTATATTGAAACATCAGTAGGAGATCATAGATTTTAATTCCTTGCTACTGTCTGATTGGTCCTGATAGGAGGGTTGTTCCTTTTCAAGCAAAAAAAAAGTGTTACTCTGATGTTTTACCTTTGACTGGAAAATTAAGGTGTCTTGTCCTGCTTGTGTTTTCTTTCCAGAAACCTGAGCCAGTAAACATGACGACTGCATCTGTAGGTGAATATACAAGAAAATAGTAAAATTGCTGTCTTAAAGTAGTCTTCTGGACAATGACATTTTTATTAACCTGTTATCTATGTGCTTCCTGCAGACTTAACACTTGATACCCCATTCCTTGAGCAGACAGTGCTGCTTCTCTGAACTAACTTGTGGGAAACTAAGAGAAGAACAAGGAGGCACTGAAGATGCTAGTACAGAACAATGGAGGCTTTTGAAAATCACATTTTTCCCATAATCACTGCAAACATGGGATATACAGATAACCAAGGAAAAACTCTCTTGGGCATCCAGAATTTACCCAGAAGCAATATCATAAGATTCAGCATTCCTCTCCATATAGCTGAATTTCCAGTCCTGATGCTCTTCCTCTGATTATCATAGGGATTATACAACTACTTTTCTATTGAACCCATGGAAAACCTCTATCTATGCCTCTGTTTTCTCTTTTTTCTGTGTAACTAAGCCTATGGTTCTTAGATCCCTGGGTGGTGGCATTTTTGGGTGGTGGCATTTTTAGGTAGTTTGTTAGCCACTACATTTCCATTTGTATCTCCAAGCCCGTCTTCCTCCTGACTTCCCTGCCTCTTGCTGGCCAGGGATAGGGAGTGAAGCACTAGTGCTGCACCTCTGCCGCAGGCACCCCTTCTCCCTCCCACGATGGTCACATCCCAGGTGCGGAGGAGCAAAAGCGGCTGCTTCAATCTCTCCCTTGTGCAGGCTTGACCCCCCTGGTGCTGAGGGCCCAGCTGAAAGTCACAGGCAGTCCTTTTTTTCCCCATCTTGCTAGCACCAGTCATTCACCTGCTTTGGTGTTTGTCTCTCGGGGAGCAAGTTAGGTCACTGACCCAGCCAAAAGTGTACCTTGCTGTGGCAGGGAGCTGTTAGGCTGGACCTTATTTTAATGCTCATCATTTCAGGCATCTGATTTACGAGTGGACCATAGGCAATTGTTGCTGCACCACTGGGCATGGTGGGCTGTAACACCCAGCAGGCACGAGAAGGAGAGGGTGGCTGTGACCGTGTCCTACCCAGCCTTCACCTTCAAACCAGACCTTCACCTGCTACTGCCATCAGCTGAGCCACTGCTGGCAACTTAGGTACTTGGAGCCCAACCACAGGCAAAATAAAATGTTAAGAGCTTAAATCACTACGAAGATTGCATTTTACTTGCCCTTTTTACTGGTCAAAGAGTGCACATGTACCAGTGCTTTTAGCCTCAACACCTTGATCTCCTAGAGCTGCGTGACTGTGTTGTGCATCACATGTAAGGAGTTGCTTATCGGACTCCAGAGGCTGCAGAATAATTGTACTTGATATTGCTGCACAAAGGGTGACAACATGAAAGGAAATGGAAACATTCAGGCTGAGAACAGGAAAACTCGTGAGAATCTAAGAAACGGCCTGAAGAAAAAAGGAGACAAAAGATGTAATTTCCAAAACAATAACCAGAGATCAGAGGAGGCTGATGTTCTTTCAAATCGCTGTTTGTGGTGGATCTGCAGGAGAAGGTTTAAGAACATTATTTTGAAAGGTGCTGTGAAAAATACAGAGTATTGCAGAGAAGCAATAGACCCTGTCGTTTTTTTCTTGGCTCTGTTCTTGCCGTTGCCCTCTGCATTTTTGTGTTGGCCATGCTGAGTTTTTCTGAGAGAAATGCCACCATTCGCTTCAGTTTAAATTGTCTTTAAATTGAGCAGAGATCAAGCAGCTTTATCCTCTGATACAATCATATGCCATGGAAACTCTCCTTACTCATTCTCCAAGCTGCCTTGTTTTCTGCTCTGTTGCTAGATCTAGTTCAATGCTTTTAAGGCTCGAACTGCACAGATTTTCCCTTTTAGCTCTATTCTTCATCATATCCTGATTGATTTTATTGATTTTGTCCAATTTCTGTCAAAACTAATAAATAATTAGAAATATCAAAATGTTTCATGCTGACACTTTCATATGAGCATTTCAGTTTTCCATTTATGATATTTCAGTAGGAAGTTTAGTTTTATTTGAAATAGTTTAAAAGCTGGGAAAGAAACATTTCTTCATAGTTTGATGCGGAATGACCGACCTGAAGTGAGCTTTTTTTTTCCTTGATCATCTCAATAATTGCAATGTCTTTGTGCCACTTCATATGTCTTCTGGCAAATGAAAAAATCAGATGCTCGCCCTATTTTAGGTAATCAGTCCAACATATAACAGTCATTCTCTGTGCTTTCTTAGATCTTTATGATTCAGTATACATGCTCTGAAACATTTCTATGCTTGATTTTTATTTTTTCACAGGTGGGAAACAATGCCAGGTTTATATACAGTAGGTAATCAGTATTCCAGAAAATGAAGGACAAAGAAGTAACTGTTGAAGTGCACAAGAAAAGCCTGACCTTTGTCATATACAAACTCTGAAATTAGTCCTTGTCCTTCCTACTTTATGCATGAGGGTTAAGTGATCTGGTAGAAAAAAGGGTGCCAAAGTAGGACTACCCAGGCACTTGAAGGCAGTTTATAAGGGTCCAGGATAATGCAGGTTGAAGAAAATACTGGGACTTGAAGGACTCCTGGGAAGAGGGGGCTGGGAAGCTGTGCACTGGGGAGAGGTCTGGGCCCCTCACCCTGAATTATTTGCTGTGGCAGTAAGCCTGGCAGTGCTCCCATGGCCACTACCTCCACTTGCCCGGTACTATCCTTACGTGCACCTGCCCCTGCTGTTCAACCTCCCTCTAATGCACTGGGTGACCAAGTATGAGTGACCATGAGGAGCTGTGGAAAATCTGTGAAAGGTTTGTGCAGCTCAGGGAATAGCTAGCCAATGCGTATCTGCTTAGTTCTGGGGACTGGAGACAAGGTGATGTCCTTCTATGTTAATAACGTCTGTCTGCTTCTAACAGGGCCAGAGCAATTTTCTTTAACTTACCAGACCAGGCTAGGGAATCTGGATTTACCTGCTGTTTTGACAGGTAGTAGTTTCCTTTATATTTTTCTCTTACATAAAGATAAAATAGTGAGGCGCTTGGAATTTAAATGGTGTCTTTATATTTAACCTGTTCCTTGATGTTTAAAGAAAGACAAGTTTGACCTTTTTATAGAGTTAAGAGAATGGTCAGGAGAATCCAATATTTTATACTATAAATTGCCTTCTCTATATAGATTTGTATTTTATAAAATACATTGTCTTCTCACTAGTGTAAATAGTTCTTCAGTGTTATTTAACATCTTCCATAAGTTAGATGGCCTAATATGGGTTGCTGTGGACTGCTATGCCTTACTAGTTCTTTAGAGGTACACAGCACTCCTTTGCACCTAGTGGAAATGGGGTAAAAGAGCCTTATTTAGCTATTTTTCAGTTCCCATTTTATCCACTGACTGGAAAGACCAGGCCCTTTGGCTGCCTGTTGCTCCGGACTGTGTCCTGTACTTCTTCCCTTCCTGAAGAAATTCAAGGGAGCTCACAACATGTGGCACTCAAGGCTTGCTTAAGGAAAAGCCTGTAACTCAGCCCTGGATTTCTTCAGTTCAAATGAGATATCCCAAACTAGAAGATGAGATTTCTCTAAGAATGATGTTGTGCATGAACAAGACCAGATCAATGCTGAGAGAGAGCAGTGCATTGGTATGAATCAGAGTAGCCTGAAGCCACACCTCCCTTGCTTCTCAGTCTAGTACCGAGAAAGCTTTTCAGGTCTGATTAGTCATTTGAGTTAAGTGTAATAAATGTCAGAGAATAATTTTAAAAAACCTCAGTAAATGTGAGGCATAGCTGCTCTCTAGTGGACTTGTGAATAGTGTCAGCAATGTAAGTACAGTTAACATCCCAGAAAATAATCATGTAGATATCTGCTGAGAGACAGAAGATGAAAACTTCCTACATGTGTGAGTTCAGCTGCCTCTTCGTTTCCTTGCTGTCTCTCACCTCCTTAGGTGGCTGACTTATACCAGGGTCACAGTGAAACAGCAGAATGCAATAGCAACTTCAAAAAATCTCTCCTGTCGAATGCTGTGGCGAGCAATATTTCATGATCTGTATGTTGTAGTTTTGTTCACAGATGATGGTGTTTCCATTTAGCATCACGCAAGAGTGGCAAGTATCTTAGACCTAAGGAAAACTGTTTTATCAGGAAAGGGGAGGTGTGCAAAGTACAAGTACTTCTTTCCTTATGCTGTACAGAAAGCTAGCAGAGAAGAAAATGCCTACAGCACATACGAACTTCACATTTGGGAAGGTGAGATCCTTTCAGTCTTTCTTGGGAGAAAAACTACTGATTTCAGGGGGATCAACATAATCAAGTCAGCACGCCCAGGCGTAAGTGCATGCACACAGAGGACCTTGGGCAGCCTGGCGGCCCAGCGGGGTCTGGGGCTGGCTGTGGTACAGTGCTCAGCCTACAGACGCTCCCAGGGACAGCACGGGGCTGAAACATGGCACTCCTGTTCCTGACCTCTCCAGCAGCTTCACTGGCTCAGTGTTTAGCTAGCTGTCCACTCTATGGCAAGAAATTCTCCTACATCCACCAAAATGCCCCCCAGAAGTAATCTTCTGCCTGCATTGATTTCTTGACGGGTAATCTTTAAAAGGATTTCAGAACAAACCTATTGGTTACATTCTTTTATTGTAGTAACTTCAGCAAAAATCAGTGACAGATTTCATAAGGAGCCCTGAAATAACTCGGGGACCAAATAACGTGATTCAAACCCACTAAAGGTTTATGGGAGTGACTGAAAAAGTTAGTTACTAATACTGTGAACAAAATTATTTATGCAACAAAATAGACTGTACTTAACCCAACCTTGTTTTTATATATATGCAAGAAGGTTTGCTTAAGATGTAGTGTATTTCAGAAGCAGCTTTAGAAATAACCTGGACATTCCATTTCTTAGATTTTTAGTTAAATTACTGAGAATAGTGTTCCCACCATAAAGAAGTCTGGCAAAATACTAAAGAAGTGAAAAGAGTATCCTCTATTATGAAGTCATACACAACCGTAATAATTCGTCTGTGTGCCAACAAGTTATTGTGGTGCAATGGTAAAGACAGTGTATTTAGAGTTGTATTACCTAATTAAATTTTAAAGTAACAATACCCACCTTAGCCTACAGAAAGTTATAAAGAGAGAAGAAAAAAAGAAAAAAAAGGTAAAGAACAGAGTTGGTAAATGGCTTCTTTTGGTGGTCCTCTGGTCCCCTCCAAGGAAGAGGCCAGTATGCTGCCTGGATCAAGTCCCTCAGCAAGATACTCCTTGCTTGGTAGTGTTGTGTTACACAAATACATTATAGTAGTAGTAGTGGTATGTACCTGCTTATGATGGAAAATAGACGTTACAGTAAATTTATACATTGTATTGCAATCACGTGCAAAACTACCGGAACACAAGTGTGGAAGATAGAAGGAAGGGTTGAAGTCACTTCTAGTAGGCACAGTACCCCATGTTGATGCAATTACATAAACAAAAAATGTCCTTCATCAGTACAGCTCATTCTACCTAGAAAAGGGATTTAGTATGTGCTGGTGGAAGAATTCAGCTATAGGCCATCTTGTAGTTATACCAGCAAGTCCTATTAAGTGTAAAAGTGTAGCACATCCTTCTCCCCAGTGGTCTGTTGCCCAAGAACAAGCTGCCTGAATGATGACTGGGGAGTGGAGGTGGAATTTCACCTGAGTTGGTTCTGTTAAAATCTCCATCTAGTATTTAGGGGTTTTTTTATTGGCCTTGAAAGGAAACACAAGGGAAAAATGCCACTACATTCCCTTCTCACACCAGCAGTGCAGAAGTACATGAGGCATGGTTATGTGGGGGTCAGCGAACACCCAGAACATATGCATGACTACCTCCTACCTTGGCTTTTTCAAAGCACCAAGCTCTTTCCCACTGTGGTGGGTTGACCCCCGCCAGCTGCTAAGCACCCCCACAACTGCTGTCTCACTCCCTCCCCTTGCAGAGTGGGGGAGAGAATCGGAAAAGCAAAAGCAAAAAGACTCATGGGCCAAGACAACATTTAGTATTAAAGTGGAGTAAAGGGCAGGGGGAGAAGTGATGCAAAGGCAATCACTCACCCCTTCCCACAACAAGACTGATGTCCAGCCAGCCTCCGAGCAATGGCTACCTTGGAAGATAGCCCCCACCCCCAGTTTTTATTGCTGGCCATAACTTTATTAGGTATGGAGTGTCTCTCTGGCCATATCCCCTCCCAACTTCTTGCCCATACTCAGCCTAGTTGCTGGGGTGGGGGCTGAGCGAGGGAACAAGAAAGCCTTGATGCTGTGCAAGCACTGCTCAGCCCTAGACAAAGCACTGGTGTGTTATCTGCACCTTTTAGTCAAAAATCCGAGCTACAGCACTATATGCACTGCTGTGAAGAAAGTTAACTCCATCCCAGCTGGAGCCAGTACACCCACAATGATTTATGGTTTGATTGGTTTGATTATGGGTCCTCTGATTACACTAAACTGCATGCATTCTTTTCTGGCAGGGACAAAGTCTAGGATTTCTGACTGCTAATCTGTTGCTCATTAATAATTATTTGCGTCTCCCATTGGGAAAGAGTTCACTGAGTCCTTGTCCCATCACATACCTAGAAAGAGGGTAGTATTTGGTTCTGTACGTGAACTGAGGATCTAAGCTAAGCATCTGGAAGGGTTTCCACCTCTGCATCTGAGCACAGGTATTAAACACTTTTATTCAGACTGAGGAGAGATTTCCTTACCTTATTAGAAGTAAAATTCTGGATTTTGTAGTCTGTATCCCCAAGTAAATGTTGCTTAGTTTACTTAATTGCAGCACTCCTCTCTTTTGTACCTGGTTGCCAGAATTTTTATTGCATCACTTCTTGGCCAGGTTTCAAGTCTATCACAACTATCCTTTGAGGTTATGGATTTGGAATTTGTTTTTAAACTCATATGTTGGCCCTTGCCCCTTCCATTATGTGCATGTTTGAAGGTG